>NC_080735.1:1616416-1626416 GCF_019097595.1 Hemibagrus wyckioides | reverse complement strand
TCAGGTTCTCCTGTGTTGCAGGTTTCTCTGTGTTTCAGGTTTCTCTGTGTTGCGGGTTTCTCTGTGTTTCACGTTTCTCTGTGTTGCAGGTTTCTCTGTGTTTCACGTTTCTCTGTGTTGCAGGTTTCTCTGTGTTGCAGGTTTCTCTGTGTTGCAGGTTCTCCTGTGTTTCAGGGTTCTCTGTGTTTCAGGTTCTCCTGTGTTTCAGGGTTCTCTGTGTTTCAGGTTTTCCTGTGTTGCAGGTTTCTCTGTGTTGCAGGTTTCTCTGTGTTTCAGGTTTCTCTGTGTTGCAGGTTTCTCTGTGTTGCAGGTTTCTCTGTGTTGCAGGTTTCTCTGTGTTTCAGGTTTCTCTGTGTTGCAGGTTTCTCTGTGTTTCACGTTTCTCTGTGTTGCAGGTTCTCCTGTGTTTCAAGTTTCTCTGTGTTGCAGGTTTTTCTGTATTTCAGGTTTCTCTGTGGTGCAGGTTCTCTTGTGTTGCAGGTTCTCTTGTGTTCTAGGTTTCTCTCTGTTCCAGGTTCTCCTGTGTTGCAGGTTTCTCTGTGTTTCAGGTTTCTCTGTGTTTCAGGTTCTCCTGTGTTTCAGGTTTCTCTGTGTTTCAGGTTGTCCTGTGTTTCAAGTTTCTCTGTGTTGCATGTTCTCCTGTGTTTCAGGTTCTCCTGTGTTTCAGGTTTCTCTGTGTTTCAGGTTGTCCTGTGTTTCACGTTTCTCTGTGTTGCAGGTTCTCCTGTGTTTCAAGTTTCTCTGTGTTGCAGGTTGTCCTGTGTTTCAAGTTTCTCTGTGTTGAAGATTGTTCTGTGTTTCAGGTTTCTCTGTGTTGCAGGTTCTGCTGTGTTGCAGGTTTCTCTGTGTTTCAGGTTTCTCTGTGTTGCAGGTTTCTCTGTGTTGCAGGTTCTCCTGTGTTGCAGGTTCTCCTGTGTTGCAGGTTTCTCTGTGTTGCAGGTTTCTCTGTGTTGCAGGTTCTCCTGTGTTGCAGGTTTCTCTGTGTTGCAGGTTCTCCTGTGTTGCAGGTTTCTCTGTGTTTCAGGTTTCTCTGTGTTGCAGGTTCTCCTGTGTTGCAGGTTTCTCTGTGTTGCAGGTTCTCCTGTGTTGCAGGTTTCTCTGTGTTGCAGGTTCTCCTGTGTTGCAGGTTTCTCTCTGTTCCAGGTTTTCCTGTGTTGGAGGTTCTCCTGTGTTGCAGGTTTCTCTGTGTTGCAGGTTCTCCTGTGTTCCAGGTTGTCCTGTGTTGCAGGTTCTCCTGTGTTCTACGTTTCTCTGTGTTCCAGATTCTCCTGTGTTCTAGGTTTCTCTGTGTTTCAGGTTTCTCTGTGTTGCAGGTTCTCATGTGTTCTAGGTTTCCTGTGTTCCAGGTTCTCATGTGTTCCAGTTTCTCCTGTGTTGCAGGTTCTCTTGTGTTGGAGGTTCTCCTGTGTTCCAGGTTCTCCTGTGTTCTAGGTTTCTCTGTGTTCCAGGTTCTCCTGTGTTGCAGGTTCTCCTGTGTTTCAGGTTTCTCTGTGTTTCAGGTTGTCCTGTGTTTCAAGTTTCTCTGTGTTGCATGTTCTCCTGTGTTTCAGGTTGTCCTGTGTTTCAGGTTTCTCTATGTTGAAGGTTGTTCTGTGTTTCAGGTTTCTGTGTTGCAGGTTCTCCTGTGTTGCAGGTTTCTCTGTGTTTCAGGTTTCTCTGTGTTGCAGGTTCTCCTGTGTTGCAGGTTTCTCTGTTTCAGGTTTCTCTGTTGCAGGTTCTCCTGTGTTGCAGGTTTCTCTGTGTTTCAGGTTTCTCTGTGTTTCAGGGTTTCTTGCATGCTAGGTTTCTCTCTGTTCCAGGTTTTCCTGTGTTGGAGGTTCTCCTGTGTTGCAGGTTTCTCTGTGTTGCAGGTTCTCCTGTGTTCCAGGTTGTCCTGTGTTGCAGGTTCTCCTGTGTTCTACGTTTCTCTGTGTTCCAGATTCTCCTGTGTTCTAGGTTTCTCTGTGTTGCAGGTTCTCCTGTGTTGGAGGTTCTCCTGTGGTCCAGGTTCTCCCGAGTTTATTTCGAGTTCTTCTGCACAGCTTTAATCCACAGGAAATTGATCTGCCCTGTGTTCAGAGGTTGGTGTTTTTCTCTGAAGGTGTAGTTTATTTGTATGGAAGTCTGGATGCTGGAGCTCAGAGGGATGTTTGTGTCTCTGTACATTCACTCAGATGAAAGCTTCCTGAAGCTGATAGTCAGTGCTGAGGAACTCTGAGTGTAATGAGTGATCCAGGGCAGGGTTTCCTCCAGGGAACTGAGGATGTCTGGGGCAGATCCAGTGTTATGCTTAACTGTAGGAGTTCTGCTCTAGCAGCTCTGTTTAACAGGTGGAGCTGATGATGATGAAGATGAGGCTGCTGCTGCTGCTGCTGATGATGATGATGATGAAGATGATGATGATGAAGACTATGAAGATGATGATGAAGATGATGCTGCTGCTGCTGATGAAGATAATGATGGTGATGATGTCATAAACTATTAAAACTTCATAAAAACAATCCCAGTTCTAAACGCTGACTTTAAACTCAATAATCTCTCTCTCTCTCTCTTTGTCTCTCTCTCTTTTGCTGTAGGTCTCTCTCTCTGTCCTTCTCTTTCTCTCTCCCTTCCTCCCTCCCTCCCTCTCTGTCCATCTGTCTGTCTCTGTCTCTCTCTCTCTTTCTGTCTGTCTGTCTCTCTCTCTCTCTCTTTTGCTGTCTGTCTCTCTGTCGGTCTCTCTTTCTCTCCCTAACTCTCTGTCTGTCTGTCTGTCTCCCTCTGTGTCTGTCTCGCTCTTTTTCTGTCTGTCTCTCTATCTTTCTGTCTCTCTCTCTCTTTCTGTCTCTGTCTCTCTCTCTCTCTCTCTCTCTCTGCGCATGCGCGGCGGAGAGGCGGGTGTGGCGTGTCGAGTGCGTGAGAGCGGTTGGCGTTTTGCCAATTTTTTCGGCACTAAAGTGCAATTCTTTTCTGTTTAAAATCTAGGAATATTTATATACTTATTGTGTGAGTGTGAGTGCGGATAATAACTGTGTGTGTGTGTGTGAGTGTGTGCACGTGTGTGTGTCTGCAGGTGTGTGTGTGAGTAGCGTGTCAGTGAAGCGTGGTTATGATCCGAACGCGAGGCTGTGTCCATGTTGTGTGTCCGGCACGGTGTCCGTGTTGTGTGTCCGGCACGGTGTCCGTGTTGTGTGTCCGGCACGGTGTCCGTGTTGTGTGTCCGGCGCGGTGTCCGTGTTGTGTGTCCGGCGCGGTGTCCGTGTTGTGTGTCCGGCGCGGTGTCCGTGTTGTGTGTCCGGCACGGTGTCCGTGTTGTGTGTCCGGCGCGGTGTCCGTGTTGTGTGTCCGGCGCGGTGTCCGTGTTGTGTGTCCGGCGCGGTGTCCGTGTTGTGTGTCCGGCACGGTGTCCGTGTTGTGTGTCCGGCGCGGTGTCCGTGTTGTGTGTCCGGCGCGGTGTCCGTGTTGTGTGTCCGGCGCGGTGTCCGTGTTGTGTGTCCGGCGCGGTGTCCGTGTTGTGTGTCCGGTGAGTGTTGAAGAATGTTGTGTAGCAGTCGGTAACGTGGTGGGGCATGAGAACATTGTCTCTGCCTCCAGAATGAACTTTGTGGTGTTTCTGAAATAATGTAAAAGTAAGAAAGTAAGAAATCTGATTCAGAAGGGTATTGTGGTGAATAATGAGCAAATACTGGTTTCTCCCCTCAGTTCCCCATCTAAAAAGGTTATGTTGTCCAACGTCCCTCCTTTTATTTCAGATGAAGCTATCTGTAAAGAACTGTCTCGGTACGGGCGAATTGTCTCCCCCATTAAGAGAATCCCTCTTGGCTGTAAGTCCCCACTGGTTAAACACTTGGTTTCTTTTAGAAGAATGGTCTTCATGGTTTTTAAAGAAGGTGTGGAAGAGCTGAATGCTGTTTTTAAATTCTCTGTTAAAGGATTTGACTACAACAAATTTGTTTCATCTGATACTGATATTAAGTGTTTTAAATGTGGGAAAACTGGTCATCTTGCTCGGGCCTGCCCTGAGAGGCAGAGTGACCCCGGTGTTTCTGAGCGACCGGGGAAGGATGCAGCTGAGCCAGCTGTGGACGTTCCCCTGCGGCTACAGTTCGGCCGGCTGCTGAGGGCCCCGGAGCTGCTGCTGCACCAGACCCGAAAAAGAGTGAAACCCAAGCCCAGCCTGCAACCCAGAAGCCCACTGGAGCTGCAACAGCCCCGGAAAAGCCATGCACGGCAGAAACAAGCAAAAAAAGACACAAAGGTGGAGGAATCAGATAGTGATGACTGCATGTCAGACTCTATTTTAATGCTTGACTCTCAGGAGGAATAGGTCAATGTCGTTTATAGTGCAGAGAACATTAAGGAGTTTTTAAGGAACGCAAAAAAACGTAGCATTAGAAGAGTTTTTCCTGGACCGCAAACAGTTTATTCACGACGTTAAGTTCTTCAGACAGGAAGGAGCGTTTGTCGATGTAGAAATTTTCCATCTGAAGAAACTGATCACTAGAGTGAACAGGGAAAACTCTGATGATGACTAATGTGTGGTGTTTTATATTTTAGAGTGGTTTTTACCCTCTGTTTAGTTTTATTTATTTTATTTATTTTAACAAAGAGTATTAATATTGCGAATTTAAATATTCCCACAGTGATACCAGCAATGCTGCTGATTGGGTGAAGGAGTGGGATGGGTTGGTGATTTTAAGCCATAACACAACACTCAGTGGTGGAGTCGCCTTGCTCTTTACTCACAGTTTTATTCCTTGTTCTTATTCAGTTGAAGAATTTTTAAATGGGAGGCTTTTAAAAGTGAAAACTTTTTATGAGAATGAGGTTTTAGTTTTTATCTGTGTGTACACTCCCACCAGTGCAGTGGAGAGGATGATGTTTTTAGATACTCTGAACAATGTCATTGCTGACTGCAACACTGCAGAGATTTTAATTCTGGGTGGAGATTTTAACTGTACTACAGATATTTTAGACCGGAACCACACAGAACCTCACATGGCTTCCCGTAAGCGTCTGTGGGAGATGGTGGAGGCCCACGAGTTGAGCGACATATGGAGAACTTTTCATAAGAACAAGAGACAGTACACGTGGGCCCATGCCATAGATAACACACTCTCCCTGGCGAGACTAGATCGTTTTTATGGTTTTAAGCATCAGCTGACGTTTTTTACGAAGTGTTTTATTGTTCCAGTAGGTATCTCTGACCACAGCATGGTCCAGTGTACTATTACTAAAGAGAAGGTTAAACCTCGGAGTGCCTACTGGCATTTTAACACTGCTCTTTTAGAAGATGCTAATTTTAGGGAGTCTTTTATTTTTTTATGGAATTGTTTTAAATATGAGAAGGCAGCTTTTAGTTCACTTCAGCTGTGGTGGGATGTGACGAAAATAAAAGAATTTTGTCAGCAGTACACTCTTAACGTCACAAGAGACATTGATAGATCTCTGAAAGCTCTGGAGATAGAAATAGTGGAGCTCCAGCGTTTGGAGGCCACTGGAAATCGAGGGCATATTGAAGCCCTCAAACGTAAGAAATCCAAAATGAACGACCTGTTAGACATTACAGCACAGGGGGCGCTGGTCCGCTCACGCTTTAAAAGCACTGCTGAGATGGATGCTCCTTCAAAGTTCTTTTTCAGTTTAGAGCAGAAGAATGGACAGAAAAGATTTATACATGCTGTGTGAACAGAATCAGGGGATCTCGTATCTGAGCCCACTGAAATTCACCAGCAGACAGTAAGCTTCTACTTGAAGCTGTACAGCAGTGAGTGGTCAGGGGCACAAGTAGTGGAGGACAGCTTCCTCATGGACCTGCCAAAGCTCTCTGAGCAAGCGGCCAGAGAGCTGGACAGGGAGCTGATGCTGGAGGAGGTTCATGAGGCTCTCCAGGGGATGGAGAATGGACGGGCGTCAGGTATAGACGGTCTCCCTGTCGAGTTCTACAAGGCATTCTGGGCTGTCATAGGGCAGGATGTGCTAGATGTCCTACGGGACAGCGTACGGAGAGGTGAACTCCCGTTGAGCTGCAGGAGGGCCGTCCTGACCCTGCTACCGAAGAAGGGAGACCTGACCCACCTGAAGAACTGGTGCCCGGTCTCACTACTGTGCACTGACTGGAAGCTGCTCTCAAAAGCATTAGCCTCGAGACCGACTAAGGTAATGGAGCAGCTCATTCACCATGACCAGACGTACTGTGTGCCTGATAGGTCCATATTCGATAATGTGTATCTAATTCGTGACATTTTGGACGTCTCCAGGCTATTGGGCTTAAAGACTGGTCTGATTTCTCTAGATCAGGAAAAGGCTTTTGACCGGGTTGAACATGAATATTTGTGGAAGGTGCTGGAAGCCTTCGGGTTCAACCCAGGTTTTATAGCCATGATCAGGGTGTTGTACAGTGACATTGAGAGTGTACTGAAGGTTAACGGTGGTTTATGTGCTCCTTTTAGAGTGTACAGAGGGATCAGGCAGGGCTGTTCCCTCTCTGGAATGTTGTACTCTCTAGCTATTGAACCTCTTTTAAATAAGTTAAGAAGTAATCTCTCTGGTTTTAATATGCCACATGCTAATGCCTCAATATGTTTATCAGCTTATGCAGATGATCTGGTAGTGATGATAAACACACAGAATGATGTCAATGTTTTAACTGATATTTTAAATGACTTTCAGATTTTATCCTCCGCCAAGGTTAACTGGTCTAAAAGTGAAGCCATTTTAGTTGGGGAGTGGGAGGGTGGACACCCCATGGAGAAGTGTACATGGTTTTACTGATGATTTTAAACCAGAGTGGACGCACTGTATAAACCACCGTTAACTAAAAAAGCTGCTGACCTCCAGTGGAGGATTTTACACTGTATTATCTCTGTGAACTCTTTTATTTCTGTTTTAAATCCTGATATTGCACATGATTGTCCTTTTTGTTCACAGAGAGAAACAGTTTTTCATGCTTTTATTCACTGCTCCAGATTACTTCCACTGTTTGTGTTTTTACGGAGCATTTTAAGGGCTTTTAATGTTGTTTTTACTTTTCAGTGTTTTATTTTTGGTTTTAAGTTTGTCAGAAAACAAACTGGTCAGGCAAAAATGGCGATATACCTGAGCCAGAAAAACCAAATTGCACAAAACACTGACTGTGATGCCATAAGAATCCTGAAAAGGCTGATGAAATCTAGAATTTCAATTGATTTTAATTTTTATAAAAGTATGAATGAGTTGGATGTGTTTAAATGTGTGTGGTGTTGGGAGAATTCAATTCAATTCAATTCAATTTATTTTGTATAGCGCCTTTTACAATGAACATTGTCTCAAAGCAGCTTTACAAAAGAAGAAAACAGAGAAAGTGGAGGGGAAAATGATAATAAAATATAAAAAATATAAATAATAAAAAATAAAAAATAACTAATTAACTAGAAATAAGAATAAATTATTAAATTCTATAATTAGACTATTTTATCCCTAATGAGAAGCCTGTGGCAACGGTGGCAAGGAAAAACTCCCTGGGATGGAAAGGAAGAAACCTTAAGAGGAACCAGGTTCAGAAGGGAACCCATCCTCATCTGGGTGACACTAAACAGAAAATAATGTAACTGTAACTGATTAATGTCCTTTCTACAACAGAAATCAATGACCCATGAGGAACTATTAGGTCAGTGTAGTTTCTAAGGTCATTATAGACACTAATTCTTTGCTGTCACAAGCTGACAGATGAAATGGCAGATCTGTGATGGTGTGAAAGTCCCCAAGTGGCTCTGTCCATGGCTGTCTCCTGGTCCACACAGATCCATCCACAGCATTAGTGGGCACCACCACGCGGCGAGACTCCGACCAGGGGTAGGGCAGTGGTCACACTGGAAACTGGCAAACACTGGGAGCTCAGGAGTGGGGTGTATAGCTCCACAGAGAAGGTAGAGAGAGAAAGAGAAAGATATTAAGTTTCTGATCTTGTGATGCTTAAAGGCAGTGTAGAATTATGTGTAAAGTGCAGGCAGGGACTCCGGCAAGACTAGCTATGACAGCATAACTAAAAGGGAGAGCCAGAAGGTCACAGACATGAAGAATGCTTTGTGCTCTGTTGCAGACGGAAAAATCAACTTTGCAGCAGAGTTAAATTAATCACTCATGTTTAAAATAATTTATTGGCATTATTTTAATACGTATTTATTTATCTATTTATTTATTAAGTCACTGTGACTTATATATTTGACTTTTGAAAATAAAGATGCGTAAAAAGTAAAAAAAAAAAGTCTTTCTGTCTGTCTCTCTCTGTCGGTCTCTCTTTCTCTCCCTCCCTCTCTGTCTGTCTGTCTGTCTGTCTGTCTCCCTCTGTGTCTGTCTCTCTCTCTTTCTGTGTGTCTCTCTATCTTTCTGTCTCTCTCTCTCTTTCTCTTTCTCTAAACATAATTCATTTTAAGAAGAATATTACTCATAACACTAGGTGCTCACTGAAACACAGGGACATGGAGAGAGAAGAGAAATGAATCATTAAGACTGGACACAAATTCTTAAAGAAATGAAATCTGAAAGACTGGACATCAGCGTGAGGAAGTTTTTATTTGAGTGAAGTCCCTCAGAGGTCCTGCACCAAGACCTCCAGAAAAATAAACTGACCATTTAAAGAAAAACATGAAGCAGTGCATGTAGCGCTGACTGAAGATCTCGTCTCCTGACCGATCAGTGGACCGCTGCGTCACTGCTCAGACAGCAGAACTGAGAGTGTGTGTGTTTGTGTGAGCGAGAGATCTGAATGTTTTTCTCGAAATACATTTCTCAGAAGTTTGCTGATGTTCAGGCGAGAGACAGCTCGACTTTTCACCCCATGTGTGTGTGTGTGTGTGTGTGTGTGTGTGTGTGTGTGTGTGTCAGGCTATGATGTGCTTTTCTTTCAGTAGCACTATCACAACAGGGTTGATTGTTGTGTGTCCGGCTGCTCCTAATGCACAACTGTGTGTTACTGTGTGTTAAAGTGTGTCAGTGTGTGTTAATGTGTATCAGTGTGTTAATGTGTATCAGTGTATGTTAGTGTGTGTCTGTGTGTTAATGTGTATCAGTGTATGTTAGTGTGTGTTAATGTGTATCAGTGTGTGTTAATGTGTATCAGTGTGTGTTAGTGTGTGTCTGTGTGTTAATGTGTATCAGTGTATGTTAGTGTGTGTTAATGTGTATCAGTGTATGTTAGTGTGTGTCTGTGTGTTAATGTGTATCAGTGTGTGTTAGTGTGTGTCTGTGTGTTAATGTGTATCAGTGTATGTTAGTGTGTGTTAATGTGTATCAGTGTATGTTAGTGTGTGTCTGTGTGTTAATGTGTATCAGTGTGTGTTAATGTGTATCAGTGTGTGTTAATGTGTGTCAGTGTGTGTTAGTGTGTATCAGTGTGTGTTAATGTGTATCAGTGTATGTTAGTGTGTATCAGTGTGTGTTAATGTGTATCAGTGTGTGTTAATGTGTATCAGTGTATGTTAGTGTGTGTTAATGTGTATCAGTGTATGTTAGTGTGTGTCTGTGTGTTAATGTGTATCAGTGTGTGTTAATGTGTGTCAGTGTGTGTTAGTGTGTATCAGTGTGTGTTAATGTGTATCAGTGTGTGTTAGTGTGTATCAGTGTGTGTTAATGTGTATCAGTGTGTGTTAATGTGTATCAGTGTGTGTTAGTGTGTATCAGTGTGTGTTAGTGTGTATCAGTGTGTGTTAATGTGTATCAGTGTGTGTTAGTGTGTATCAGTGTGTGTTAATGTGTGTTAATGTGTATCAGTGTGTGTTAATGTGTGTTAGTGTGTATCAGTGTGTGTTAATGTGTATCAGTGTGTGTTAATGTGTATCAGTGTGTGTTAGTGTGTATCAGTGTGTGTTAATGTGTATCAGTGTGTGTTAGTGTGTATCAGTGTGTGTTAATGTGTATCAGTGTGTGTTAGTGTGTATCAGTGTGTGTTAATGTGTATCAGTGTGTGTTAATGTGTATCAGTGTGTGTTAGTGTGTATCAGTGTGTGTTAATGTGTATCAGTGTGTGTTAGTGTGTATCAGTGTGTGTTAATGTGTGTTAATG
>NC_080735.1:1608916-1611416 GCF_019097595.1 Hemibagrus wyckioides | reverse complement strand
ATTTCTGTATTCAGGGATATTTCGTGCAGATTTGCGTCATATAATCCCAATTCATTTCACTTCACTTATTCAAACAGCAGTTTGGGAGACATTTATATTGCTTTAAGAATTCCTTTCTTTCTTTTTTGGCTGCACCGGACACGCCCCTGTGTACAGAACAAACCCGAGCTGCTTCCATCATCAGAAAGTTCCGGATAAATACGGGATTCGTTCCAAACAAACATCTCAGACTGCAACCTGGAGAAAACTGAAGTGTAGAAAACACTGCTGAAATGTTTACACACATAATATATATATAAAAAAAACTATATAAAATTATTTATTACTTCCTTTCACAAGATCACAGTGAAGCAAATTTAAGATCAGGATCCTGTTCCGAGATGCTTTTCTACTGATTTCAAGCAAGAAATAATCAAGGAGAAGGAAATTTATTGGAGAACAGAATAGAAATCTGTAAAAGCAGCAAGCTGAATAGAATTCAATTGGATTTATAATCATTTTAAAAGAATTAAAATGTTGGAATTTTAGATCAGTTTATAAAGATTGTGATATTTTTACTTGCTAATATTTATATTTATATTAAAAATATAATATATATAATATATTATAAAATATATATATTTTTTCTGTTCACATTTCTTAAAAAATGTCATTTGATTTCATACTAAACATTAACATAATATAAAATGTTTAAAATCAAAATTTTTTAGCCTTATTTTAAAACTTGGCTTTTCAATCAAGCTCCAAATTTGAATTTTGATCAGAAATACTGTTGAAATAACTTGTTTATTAAATTAAATTTAAAAAAATTAATTAAATATGCAAATTGACCGTTTTATTGCTAAAGAAAATAATATAAAAAAAAACAAATGTTAAAATATTAAAATATTTCTTGTATAATCTTCTTAAGATTTGAAATTTTAAAAGATTTCTTAATTCTCTAATAAAATTCTTTTCTATAAGAAAATAAGTGTGTTTTATAAAATAAAATAAAGCTTATGAAGGATTTTGGATATTGCATTGAAACATAAAGTGTCACATACAGCGCTGACTGTAGTGGGCGGAGCTTAAAACTTTCTTTGGCATTGCTAAGTTTCAGTGGTCAGAATTGAAACAGTGACCTCAACACTTTCCTCTTGATTTTGGTATTTGCTCTAGCTACAGAGCTGTGATTTACCCCAAAAACAAACCAAAAAATCCCCCTGAAGCAGTGTTTTCCTCCAACATTACACTTTAACTTGAATCACTTCAACTTCATGGCTTTACTGAAGGTTCTTAAACACAAGATCATCACGAATCCACACGCAGTTCATCACCAGAACATCGAACATCGAACCAGCTATAAACCTCTTGCACACGCGCGTGAATGCTAATCGGATTTGGGTGTTGTTTTTAAAAACCTGGCAACAAAATAAAACAAACTCACACACGGGGGGGGGGAATTCTGATCCTGTCACCCTGATGGATTTTGAGGATGTGTGATTTTTTTTTTTTTCTTTTTCAGTTTTGCTTCATGTCAGGAGAACCTTCTATTCCTGCTACTTCTGCATTCTGTGGTAATGACGGAGATCTGAAGGAAGATTCAGAACTTGACACCATCTGCAAAATGAAAGCGAAGCTGAAGGCGAAGACGAAAAGGCCAAGAATTCAAAGAAGTGAAGAAGAATCTGCTTCAGCTGTGTCAACACAAGCTCCGCCCACTAAACCCCTTAATTACACCTCATACACACACGTGACACGCCCTGATTTACTGACCGAGTTACTTCAGATAATAAACACGCAGGAGTCAAGAGAAGAAAAACAAAGTGCAGACATTCTGAAGGGAAAAGATCGTGGATGGTTTTTAATAATCGTTGTAATATTGATGAGCCGGAGCGTGTTAGCATGTACGCCGTTTTGTGTTTTTATTTTAAAAAAAAACCTTCACTGGTCAGACGAGAGGTTTAGCCGTGACGTTCTGGCCATGAGTGTTACTGACTTTATCATCTCTGTAATCTGTTAGCTTGTTGTTTAAACAGCTCACACTGCGAAGAAACAAAAGCATTTCCATACAAATGACACCGCAAGTGAAGCTCATGACGCTCCTCATGTTCACAATGAAACAAACAAACAAACAAACAAACAAACACACTTATTAACCTAATCAACACTACAAAAAAAATACCTCAGATGTGTTATAAAATCGTTATCAATAAATCGTTGCTATGCTATGGAATTCCAAATTCTTTGGACGTTTCCGTATTTTCAGAACTACAACAAATCCAGAAGATCAACGTGGCCGATTTCAGCAGCATCACGGTCCGGCTGCTGCCGATCCCCACATTCCAGCGCTATTTTTAACACACCCTTTAATGACTGGGTCATGTGGGTATCAGCAAGGATACAGACGGAGGAGTGTGTTTTCAGAGACAGACGATTGTAACTCATGTGTGTATCTCAGAGAAATGAAGATACTTCAAGGGTTTTGTGTGTGTGTGTGTGGATAATGTAGGCTAAGAAT
>NC_080735.1:1596416-1601416 GCF_019097595.1 Hemibagrus wyckioides | reverse complement strand
ATATAAAGTGTGTTATATACATTGAATGTTATATAAAGTGTGTTATATACATTGTGTGTTATATAAAGTGTTATATACAGTGTGTGTTGTATACAGTGTGTGTTATATACAGTGTGTTATATACAGTGTGTGTTATATAAAGTGTTATATACAGTGTGTTGTATACAGTGTGTGTTATATACAGTGTGTGTTATATACAGTGTGTGTTATATACAGTGTGTTATATACATTGTGTGTTATATAAAGTGTTATATACATTGTGTGTTATATAAAGTGTGTTATATACATTGTGTGTTATATAAAGTGTGTTATATACATTGTATGTTATATAAAGTGTGTTATATACATTGTGTGTTATATAAAGTGTGTTATATACATTGTATGTTATATAAAGTGTGTTATATACATTGTGTGTTATATAAAGTGTTATATACAGTGTGTGTTGTATACAGTGTGTGTTATATAAAGTGTGTTATATACAGTGTGTTATATACATTGTGTGTTATATACAGTGTGTGTTATATAAAGTGTTATATACATTGTGTGTTATATACAGTGTGTGTTATATACAGTGTGTGTTATATAAAGTGTGTTATATACATTGTGTGTTATATACATTGTGTGTTATATACAGTGTGTGTTATATAAAGTGTTATATACATTGTGTGTTATATAAAGTGTTATATACATTGTGTGTTATATACATTGTGTGTTATATACAGTGTGTGTTATATAAAGTGTTATATACATTGTGTGTTATATACAGTGTGTTATATGAAGTGTTATATACATTGTGTGTTATATACAGTGTGTGTTATATAAAGTGTGTTATATACATTGTGTTTTATATACATTGTGTGTTATATACAGTGTGTGTTATATAAAGTGTTATATACATTGTGTGTTATATACAGTGTGTGTTATATAAAGTGTTATATACATTGTGTGTTATATACAGTGTGTTATATAAAGTGTTATATACATTGTGTGTTATATACAGTGTGTGTTATATAAAGTGTTATATACATTGTGTGTTATATACAGTGTGTGTTATATAAAGTGTTATATACATTGTGTGTTATATACAGTGTGTTATATAAAGTGTTATATACATTGTGTGTTATATACAGTGTGTGTTATATAAAGTGTGTTATATACATTGTGTGTTATATACAGTGTGTGTTATATAAAGTGTGTTATATACATTGTGTGTTATATACAGTGTGTGTTATATAAAGTGTGTTATATACAGTGTGTGTTATATAAAGTGTGTGTTATATAAAGTGTGTTATATACAGTGTGTGTTATATAAAGTGTGTTATATACATTGTGTGTTATATACAGTGTGTGTTTATATAAAGTGTTATATACATTGTGTGTTATATAAAGTGTGTTATATACATTGTGTGTTATATAAAGTGTGTTATATACATTGTATGTTATATAAAGTGTGTTATATACATTGTGTGTTATATAAAGTGTGTTATATACATTGTGTCTTATATAAAGTGTTATATACAGTGTGTGTTGTATACAGTGTGTGTTATATACAGTGTGTGTTATATACAGTGTGTTATATACAGTGTGTGTTATATAAAGTGTTATATACATTGTGTGTTATATACAGTGTGTTATATACAGTGTGTGTTATATACAGTGTGTTATATAAAGTGTGTTATATACAGTGTGTTATATACAGTGTGTTATATACAGTGTGTTATATACAGTGTGTGTTATATACAGTGTGTTATATACAGTGTGTGTTATATAAAGTGTTATATACATTGTGTGTTATATAAAGTGTGTTATATACAGTGTGTTATATACAGTGTGTTATATACAGTGTGTGTTATATAAAGTGTTATATACATTGTGTGTTATATACAGTGTGTTATATACAGTGTGTTATATACAGTGTGTGTTATATACAGTGTGTTATATAAAGTGTGTTATATACAGTGTGTTATATACAGTGTGTTATATACAGTGTGTGTTATATACAGTGTGTTATATACAGTGTGTGTTATATAAAGTGTTATATACATTGTGTGTTATATACAGTGTGTTATATACAGTGTGTTATATACAGTGTGTGTTATATACAGTGTGTTATATACAGTGTGTGTTATATAAAGTGTGTTATATACATTGTGTGTTATATAAAGTGTTATATACAGTGTGTGTTATATAAAGTGTGTGTTGTATACAGTGTGTGTTATATACAGTGTGTATTGTATAGTGTGTTATATACAGTGTGTGTTGTATACAGTGTGTGTTGTATACAGTGTGTGTTATATACAGTGTGTTATATACAGTGTGTGTTATATACAGTGTGTGTTATATAAAGTGTGTTATATACATTGTGTGTTATATAAAGTGTTATATACATTGTGTGTTATATAAAGTGTTATATACATTGTGTGTTATATAAAGTGTTATATACAGTGTGTGTTATATAAAGTGTGTGTTGTATACAGTGTGTGTTATATACAGTGTGTATTGTATAGTGTGTTATATACAGTGTGTGTTGTATACAGTGTGTGTTATATACAGTGTGTTATATACAGTGTGTGTTGTATACAGTGTGTGTTATATACAGTGTGTGTTGTATACAGTGTGTGTTATATACAGTGTGTGTTGTATAGTGTGTTATATACAGTGTGTGTTGTATACAGTGTGTGTTGTATACAGTGTGTGTTATATACAGTGTGTATTGTATAGTGTGTTATATACAGTGTGTATTGTATAGTGTGTTATATACAGTGTGTGTTGTATAGTGTGTTATATACAGTGTGTGTTGTATACAGTGTGTGTTGTATACAGTGTGTGTTATATACAGTGTGTTATATACAGTGTGTGTTGTATACAGTGTGTGTTATATACAGTGTGTGTTGTATAGTGTGTTGTATACAGTGTGTGTTATATACAGTGTGTATTGTATAGTGTGTTATATACAGTGTGTGTTGTATAGTGTGTTATATACAGTGTGTGTTGTATACAGTGTGTGTTGTATAGTGTGTTATATACAGTGTGTGTTGTATACAGTGTGTGTTGTATACAGTGTGTGTTATATACAGTGTGTTATATACAGTGTGTGTTGTATACAGTGTGTGTTATATACAGTGTGTGTTGTATAGTGTGTTGTATACAGTGTGTGTTATATACAGTGTGTATTGTATAGTGTGTTATATACAGTGTGTGTTGTATAGTGTGTTATATACAGTGTGTGTTGTATACAGTGTGTGTTGTATAGTGTGTTATATACAGTGTGTGTTGTATAGTGTGTTATATACAGTGTGTGTTGTATACAGTGTGTGTTGTATAGTGTGTTATATACAGTGTGTGTTGTATACAGTGTGTGTTGTATACAGTGTGTGTTATATACAGTGTGTTATATACAGTGTGTGTTGTATACAGTGTGTGTTATATACAGTGTGTGTTGTATAGTGTGTTGTATACAGTGTGTGTTATATACAGTGTGTATTGTATAGTGTGTTATATACAGTGTGTATTGTATAGTGTGTTATATACAGTGTGTGTTGTATACAGTGTGTGTTGTATACAGTGTGTGTTATATACAGTGTGTGTTGTATAGTGTGTTATATACAGTGTGTGTTGTATACAGTGTGTGTTATATACAGTGTGTTATATACAGTGTGTGTTGTATACAGTGTGTGTTATATACAGTGTGTGTTGTATACAGTGTGTGTTATATACAGTGTGTGTTGTATAGTGTGTTATATACAGTGTGTGTTGTATACAGTGTGTGTTGTATACAGTGTGTGTTATATACAGTGTGTATTGTATAGTGTGTTATATACAGTGTGTATTGTATAGTGTGTTATATACAGTGTGTATTGTATAGTGTGTTATATACAGTGTGTATTGTATAGTGTGTTATATACAGTGTGTGTTGTATAGTGTGTTATATACAGTGTGTGTTGTATACAGTGTGTGTTGTATACAGTGTGTGTTATATACAGTGTGTTATATACAGTGTGTGTTGTATACAGTGTGTGTTATATACAGTGTGTGTTGTATAGTGTGTTGTATACAGTGTGTGTTATATACAGTGTGTATTGTATAGTGTGTTATATACAGTGTGTGTTGTATAGTGTGTTATATACAGTGTGTGTTGTATACAGTGTGTGTTGTATAGTGTGTTATATACAGTGTGTGTTGTATACAGTGTGTGTTGTATACAGTGTGTGCTATATACAGTGTGTTATATACAGTGTGTGTTGTATACAGTGTGTGTTATATACAGTGTGTGTTGTATAGTGTGTTGTATACAGTGTGTGTTATATACAGTGTGTATTGTATAGTGTGTTATATACAGTGTGTGTTGTATAGTGTGTTATATACAGTGTGTATTGTATACAGTGTGTGTTGTATAGTGTGTTATATACAGTGTGTGTTGTATAGTGTGTTATATACAGTGTGTGTTGTATACAGTGTGTGTTGTATAGTGTGTTATATACAGTGTGTGTTGTATACAGTGTGTGTTGTATACAGTGTGTGTTATATACAGTGTGTTATATACAGTGTGTGTTGTATACAGTGTGTGTTATATACAGTGTGTGTTGTATAGTGTGTTGTATACAGTGTGTGTTATATACAGTGTGTATTGTATAGTGTGTTATATACAGTGTGTATTGTATAGTGTGTTATATACAGTGTGTGTTGTATACAGTGTGTGTTGTATACAGTGTGTGTTATATACAGTGTGTGTTGTATACAGTGTATGTTGTATACAGTGTGTGTTATATACAGTGTGTGTTATATACAGTGTGTGTTGTATACAGTGTGTATTGTATAGTGTGTTATATACAGTGTGTATTGTATAGTGTGTTATATACAGTGTGTGTTGTATACAGTGTGTGTTGTATACAGTGTGTGTTATATACAGTGTGTGTTGTATACAGTGTGTGTTGTATACAGTGTATGTTGTATACAGTGTGTGTTATATACAGTGTGTGTTATATACAGTGTGTGTTGTA
>NC_080735.1:1561416-1573916 GCF_019097595.1 Hemibagrus wyckioides | reverse complement strand
ATTGGCTAGTGCTAATCTATCAGAGCTGGCTAGTGCTAATCTATCAGAGCTATTTAAACCACAACTACAAGGTCTATTGTTCCAAGTATCAGGTTAATTCTCAGCTCTATATTATAGAAAGTCTCTAAATAGAACCTGATTAAAAATAAAGAACAGAAATAAATAAATGAATAGAAATAATAAATAAATAAATTAATTAAAATAAATAAATAATAAATAAAATAAATAAAAAATAAATAAATAATAATAAATAAATTTTTGAAAATATGGACCGAACTGAACTACGTCTTCTCTTTGATTAAAGGTTCTACTCTTTGATTGGAGGTTCTTCTCTTTGATTAAAGGTTCTACTCTGGTCCAGAATAAACTCAATGAACCGCTAACAAATTGTGGCAGTGATGTAATTCTTTGTTAGCAAGTTTTCAGTTTGTCTCTAGAAAAGTTGGAGAGGAGACTGAATGTAATACACAAGACACTGTATAATACTGTTTAAAAACACAGGTTTTAATGATTCTGATAAACGCTGAACATTTGTACAATGCGATTTTTATTGCTTTTACTGGCACTAGCATGAACAAGGTCACAAAGTGGGGTAATGGTACTGCGTTCTGCACTTCCAATGCAAACGAAAAAAAATCACCTTCTAGATCACTGCATTTGAACCTGGAAAATGGGATAGAAAATATGGACCGAACTGCAGTTTTTCTTTTCTGTGAAATACAAAAAATAAAAATATATATATGAATGACATATGAAAATATATATATATGATATATGAATGAGAAGATGGTGAGTGCATCGCTGATATATTACTGCGTGAACAGTCTGAGTTAATAATCAGATTAATCACTGGGTTTATTGAAGTGAATGACTCCACACTCGTTATTCATCAGAGTGTAGAATAGCACTTCATCCAGCGCTTGATCCTTGCTCAGAAGCTCAACTCCAGTCTCATCCCGACCTGTTGGTATGTTCTCTAGACGTTTGCTTAACCTCGCTGACTAAACTTTATAACAATCCGATCTAAATCTGTGTTTTTTCCAGGATGAAGGCATCACTGTCCATATTAATCTGTTTTAGCCTCACCTGGGCTCACACTCGGACGTCCGAGAGACCAAATTGTAACGGATGTAACAAAGATCTCTCCTGCGACTGTGCTGCAAAGAATCTTCGCCACATCCCCATCGTTCCCGCCAACGTCCTTTTCCTCGACGTGTCCTTCAATGAGATCGAGTCCATTTCTCAGACGGATCTGACCACGTACATGGAGCTAAGAACTTTAAAGCTGCAGGAGAACAAACTCAGCATGATCCACCAAGAAGCGTTCGATTCCCAGAACAAACTGGAAGAGCTTGATCTGTCCTTCAATAAACTGGAAAACATTTCATCACTCTGGTTTTCTAAACTTCGGTCTCTGAAACATCTGAACATCTTGGGAAACCGATATACCACCTTGGGATCCGTTGCCCTCTTTCAATTTCTGGAGAACCCTGTCCTGAGAACGCTCCAGTTCGGTAACCCTTTCATCAAGGACATCAAACAGAACATGTTGCGTAATATTATACAGCTGGATGAGCTGACATTTGTTGGTGGTAACCTGAGATCATATGAGACTGGAAGTTTCCAGACAGCTTACCCCATCAGGGCGGTTTCAGTCAGCTTTCAGGAGTTGTTTCAGGAGAATCTGGCACTCGTATCGAAGATCCTTCGAGATGTTTCTCACCCTGACACATCCCTGACTATTAGAGACATTTCATTCAAGTCAATGAAACCCATACAAACCCTTAATGAGGTCAAAGAAGGTTGTACCAGGAGGATTTCCTTTCAAAACTGCAGCACAACCGACGAGGGAGTCACCCTCCTTCTGAAAGTGTTAGACGGCTCTCCGCTGTCTTACATCGGTATTGAGGATGTCCGTCTCCTCGGAAGAGGTTTTTGGCCACCTCAGTGGACGCACTACGAAAACCTGCATACCATATTTCTCCGCAACATAGAAATCCAGGGCTTCTTCAGATTTAGCAGCATGTTGCAGTTAGTGTTCCTCTTGAAACATCTCACCAAGATATCTGTCATCAACTGCACCGTTTTTGTGATTCCCTGCATCACTACCTATTTCCTACAAAAGGTGGAGTACTTGGACTTGAGCCAAAACCTCCTCTCAGATATCACCATGCAGGAATCCCTGTGCAACGGTGACAGCCAGATGCACAACCTGAACACGCTTATTGTAAGTCACAACTCACTGAAATCCCTCGACCTCGTGTCCCACCTGGTCTCGAGTCTCCGGAAGCTCACGGTGCTCGACGTGAGTCACAATGACTTTCTGAAGATGCCGCAGGTTTGCCGTTGGCCTGCAAGTCTCAGGTTTTTGAATCTCTCTGCTACTAAACTTCATCACGTAACTCCATGCATACCTCAGAGTCTGACCACTCTGGATTTGAGCCAGAACTTCCTGACCGCTTTCCAACTCGATCTTCCCCATCTTGTGGAGCTCTGGCTAACAGGGAACAGATTTATTTCCCTCCCGGACGGTGGATGGTTTCCCAGCCTACAGATGTTGTTCATTGAAAGAAACACGCTAAACATGTTCAACAAAAGTGATCTGACGGCATTCCGGTCTCTCCAGTTCTTGGAAGCTGGCCAGAACAATTTTGTTTGCAGCTGTGAGTTTTTGGAATTCTTTAAAGGTCACGTAGACCGCTTGATTACTCTAAGAGACGGACATCACAGCTACACGTGTGACTCTCCATTCTCACTGAGAGGTCTTACCATCGATGACGCTCAGCTATCTGTCTTCGACTGTCACATGATCTTGATAGTATCCCTCATCTGCTCTGGGATTGTCGTGGTCCTGATCGCTATCGGGGTCATCTGCTACAAGTTTCATGTCTTATGGTATCTACAGATGACTGTGGCGTGGTTAAAGGCGAAAGGTAAACCAGGCGTACGCAACGCGGGCGCTACTCTTCGCTACGACGCTTTCGTATCGTACAGCCAGCACGACGCTGAGTGGGTCGAGGAAATCCTAGTGCCGGAGTTGGAAAGCTCGGACCCTCCGTTGGCTCTGTGTCTGCATATGCGAGACTTCCTCCCGGGTCGCTGGATCGTCGACAACATCATCGAGTCCATCGAAAGCAGCTACAGGACTCTCTTTGTCCTGTCGGAGAACTTTGTGATGAGCGAGTGGTGCCGCTACGAGCTGAACTTCTCACATTTTCGAATCATCGACGAGAACAACGACTCGGCCGTCCTGATCCTGTTGGAGCCCATCGCCAAGGAGACGATTCCTAAACGTTTCTGCAAACTGCGCAAAATAATGAACTCCAGGACGTACCTCGAGTGGCCTCAGGACGAAGAAAGGCAAGAGGAATTCTGGCACAACCTCCGAGCTGCACTTAAGAGAGAGGACTGCTGATACACACCTGCAGACTGCAGACTAATGCTGTGTTTTATTCATGATTAAGACTCACATGGGAATCACATCATTAAGAGATTCTGACTAATAAATGATTTTGGAAAGCGTTTAATGTAAATTATACAAGCTTACTGTCAAACAATTTAATCCAACATCATCAGCCTCAGTAGAGTTCACTCTTCCTGTCCTGATGTAAAGCTTTATAGATATAGACTTTTCTCAATCCTAATCTCTGTCTTAAATCTGCTCTCAATCAATTAAAGTGTTATGTATTTATGGATTGTTTGCACCAGGGGCTTTCCAGTTTTTGGTCAGCTTCCTCATGAAATAGAGAACACACACACACCCACACACACACTATGAGTAATTCTTTCATTCTTCACTGGATGGTAAATCCTACATGATAGTTAGATTTGTACTTTTTCATATTTAATATGATTTATATTGCAGTAGTAGAAGGGTTAGTAATCAATGTAGCACACTATGTAGTGCAGAGGTGTGTTAGTTGTATGCTAGTTAGCGTTCAGATAATGTAATAAACTGTCTAGTGTGGAAGTGTGCATTACATAACACACCATTTTGACACTTTCTTCTGCAGAAGTATTTCATTAATTTCACACACACACACACACACATACACACACACACACAGAAGCCAAGTGCATAGCAAGTTTGGTTGCTGATTCATCAGCTTGCTAGGCTTGCTACCTAAGGTTAGCTCTGGAGCAGATATAAGACACGTGTCTTATATTTTATATATTGTACAATATCCTGAGTGTAAGCTTCAGTCTGGTAATATATTTAACACAATCTCGAAGTCAGGTTTCATACCTTAATGCAACAATAAATAATTAAGAAAATAAAAGCAACACATTTGTTTACTGTTTTGAGAAATTAAATCATATATTCTGAAAAATAAAGTATTTAAAAAAAAGAGAGATAGAAGGAGACACGCACGAACGCTCACACACACACACACAAGCTAAAGTACTACGCCACCTGGTGGCCACTAAGTTGTGTTTGTCATAATTCTGTGTTTGTCATAAATCTCCACACTCTGAGTCCCGACATTCCTTTACTACTATACTGTTTAGTGCACTAGTGCACACCAGCCCATCAGGTAGTGCACACTCTACCTAGTGTGGAAGTGTGCAGGTTTGTTGAAGCACTGTTCAGAGCGAGAGAAGGAGAGTAAATAAAATGAGAATAGTCAGGAAGAAGAAGAAGAAGAAGAAGAAGAAGAAGTGCGCCGTTGATCTCCTATCCAGTGTAATATTTTCTGATATAATCCGGTGTGGAAGTGTGCGGTTTGCCCTCCACCTAGTGCACCAATGTTTCAGTAGCTAGTGCGGAAGTGTGTGTGTGTGTGTGTGTTTTTTTACCTATTAAGTAGAGCACTATTTTGAAATACTGTCTAGTGCGGAAGTGTGTGAGTTTGTGTGATGTTTTATTTAGAGCACATTATGAGGCGTGACCGTGCTGGTTTAATTTACACCGGAACTCGGACACATTTATAAAAACAACATTTAAAAAAATATAACATTCTTCGGATGTTTGCGTACACAAAAAGGGGGCGTGGCTTCTTCTTCTTTTTTTCTTCTTTTTTCTGCCTTCACATTGAAGGAGAAGGAGGGAAGGGGCGGAGCTTTCGGCCAAACCGGGAAGCGGAGCGCGTTCCGGAGCAGCGTAGGCTGCGCGCTGCGTTCGACAGGAGATTTTCGGGGCAGTGAGAATCACATCCCGGCCGCCCCCACTCTTTCTCCCTCTCTCTCTCTCTCTCTCTCTCTCTCTCACTCCCTCTATTTTACGTAAACATTCCGGACATGGCCGACCCAGGAGCGGACGGTGATGCGGGGGGCGCGCGCGGCTTCGCGCGACAGGGCGCGCTGCGGCAGAAGAATGTGCACGAAGTGAAGGACCACAAGTTCATCGCGCGCTTCTTCAAGCAGCCCACCTTCTGCAGCCACTGCACCGACTTCATCTGGTGAGCGAGCTCTGGCGTGTGTGTGTGTGTGTGTGAGAGAGAGAGAGAGAGAGAGAGAGAGAGAGAGACGGTTTTGCTGTCTGATTTAGTGGTTTATAGAGTGTATGTGTGCGCGCGCGCAAGAATTAGCGTTCGTGTGCGTGTTGGTTTTATGTTAGTGCTGTGGGGCTTTTGCGTTTGTGCGCGTGCAAGTCGGGGCGGGTTAATGGTTTGGTACCGCTATGCGTGAGCGCGCTTGAGCTGCCTGTCTTATGTGTCACACACACACACACACCACGAACACCACACACGATGTAAAAATAAATAAATAAAATAGTAATAATTAATTATTTAATTAATGAAATTCAGGACCCGAAACCTATGACTCCGGATCATGAGCTCGCGCCGTGTCACATCTGCAATGTCGCTACACAAAGAATGCGCGTGCAGGCGGAACAGGATGGAGAAATGATCTCGCGCTTCTGCAGTGCGGTTTGCACCGCCGAAGAATTGTTTCAATGGTTCACGATTTTTTTTAAACATCGGCTCGACTCATTACATAACACACACGCACGCACGCACACGCAAACACGCACATACATCAATCACAGAGACCTGTAGCTGCATGCTCTTATTCTCTTGCGCACAGGCGCGAGAAACATCTGGCTCGTGTGTGTGTGTGTGTGTGTGTTTTAGATCTGCATTACAAGCAAGGTCCTCTGGATGCCTAATGGTTCCAGCTCCATATAGGGGCTCTATGATGTAAGGTTCTAAGTAGAGCCTATGTTCTGTTTGTGGAGTGCTGTGTAGAACCTTCACACAAGTTCTCTTGGAGGTTTGGACATGGACATTTAAATGAAGGCAGGGTTCTATAATCTAAGTTTCTGTGTAAGAACTTACATGAAGCGTTTCTTGAGGATTTGGATAACGGTTCTAGCTTTATAAATGTGAAAGTGAACCTCCGATGTAAGGTTCCATGTACAACATTACAACAGAGGATTTCTCCAGAGTTCCCTCGTGTTCCGCAGAGAACCTGGCCACAGGCCATTTCTTTACATTTACACTATTCAGCAGATGTCCTTATCCTCATCCTGAGTGACCTACACCATCTCATTTATACAACTGAGCAGACGAGGTTTCAGGGCCACGCTCGCGGGACCAGCAGCAGCGACATGGCGGCCATGAGAGCTGAACCTTTGACCTTCTTACCAGTGGTCCAGCAGCTGAACCACTGAACGGCCACTTCAGTCTCTCAGTGATTAAGGGTTCCAGCTTGGTAATAAGGTTCCACATGAAACCTTTGAGGTTGATCCTAGAGAGAGAGTTACAACAGACTGTGTGTGTGTGTGTGTGTGTTTGTGTGTGTGTTTGTGTGTGTGAGAGAGAGAGAGAGAGAGAGAGAGAGAGAGTAAGAGCAGTATGCACTGAATTCTCACACTCTTATTTCCCTTGCAGGGGTTTTGGCAAGCAGGGTTTCCAGTGCCAAGGTAAGACCCAGGATGAGTGACTGACAAGTGTGTGTGTGTGTGTGTGTGTGTGTGTGTGTGTGTGTGTGTAAATGATAAAAAAAAAGTTCTACATGTTTTCTGTTCAACAGAAATGGTTACTGGCACCATTATGTTCCTGCTGAATACACACACACACACTCACACACACACACACACACACACACACACACACACACACACACACCTGCACATATTCACTCACACATGCACTCACATTGAAACAAACATCCTCATTGTGTGTGTGTGTGTGTGTGTGTTCCAAAAACTAAATCAGATCAACCACTGGCATTACTAAATATACACACAGGACTATTTGTGTGTGTGTGTGTGTGTGTGTGTGTGTGTTCTATAGTTATATATTTTAAGCTGAAGCTGAGCAGAATGATTGTCCTATTTTCTGAATTAGTTTTGAAAAAAATGTGTTAATTCTTTACAATTTATTTAAAATATTAAATTGATGTTATGTAATCTATATGAAAATAATTAGAATATTTTAATAATGTTTATTAATATTTATTAACAATGAGTCCATTACATATATGTGAGTAAAGATTTATTATTATTTAAAAAAAAAGATTTCATGATTAAATAAATCTTGGACATTAAAAAAAGCACACACTGCAGCAGGTTGATCATTCACTCTCCAAAACACACACACACACACACACACGTTCATGTCTCTAAGTGTGTGTGTGTGTGTGTCTGTGTGTTAGCAGTCTCCTACAGAACCACTACAGTTATTCACCACTTCATTTCCCAGGCAAATGTCCACTCCAGCTCTCGTCCTCAGCGGAGCAGCAGCTCAGGGTGAATTTGGCTGCCGGACCTGGCGACTGGCCACAGGATTTTACTGTACAGATAGAGTTTCACTTGCTAATGCCACAGTTTTTAAATAATTTCTCTTAATCAGAAATCCTGAGCCGCATCCCGGCAGACCTGCTGCTGTCATTTCAGACGAAGTTCTGCAGGATCTAACACCACAATCCTGCTCTGTAATTCGTCTGTGTTGCAGTAAAAATAAGAAACATTTCACACCTTCAGCTGTGAAATTCAGCCGTTGTGAATCTTCTGTATGGGACGATGTGTCCTTCACCGTGCTTTGATTCAACACCCACAGGATGCTCTTTAATTCAGCTTTCCTTACCATTCAGTTCATTATGATACAGTTCCACTCCACAGCAGTGACATTCGATTCAGCACCAATATGATTCAGTTCAGCACTAATATGATTCAATTCAGCACTGATATGATTCGGTTCAGCACCGGTTTGATTCAGTTCAGCACCAGTTTGATTCAGTTCAACACCAGTTTGATTCAGTTCAGCACCGTTATGATTCAGTTCAGCACCGTTATGATTCAGTTCAGCACCGTTATGATTCAGTTCAGCACCGTTATGATTCAGTTCAGCACCGTTATGATTCAGTTCAGCATCGTTATGATTCAGTTCAGCACCGTTATGATTCAGTTCAACACCAGTTTGATTCAGTTCAGCACCGTTATGATTCAGTTCAGCACCGTTATGATTCAGTTCAGCACCGTTATGATTCAGTTCAGCATCGTTATGATTCAGTTCAGCATCGTTATGATTCAGTTCAGCACCATTATGATTCAGTTCAACACCAGTTTGATTCAGTTCAGCACCGTTATGATTCAGTTCAGCACCGTTATGATTCAGTTCAGCATCGTTATGATTCAGTTCAACACCAGTTTGATTCAGTTCAGCACCGTTATGATTCAGTTCAGCACCGTTATGATTCAGTTCAGCACCGTTATGATTCAGTTCAGCACCGTTATGATTCAGTTCAGCACCGTTATGATTCAGTTCAGCATCGTTATGATTCAGTTCAGCACCGTTATGATTCAGTTCAACACCAGTTTGATTCAGTTCAGCACCGTTATGATTCAGTTCAGCACCGTTATGATTCAGTTCAGCACCGTTATGATTCAGTTCAGCATCGTTATGATTCAGTTCAGCATCGTTATGATTCAGTTCAGCACCATTATGATTCAGTTCAACACCAGTTTGATTCAGTTCAGCACCGTTATGATTCAGTTCAGCACCGTTATGATTCAGTTCAGCATCGTTATGATTCAGTTCAACACCAGTTTGATTCAGTTCAGCACCGTTATGATTCAGTTCAGCATCGTTATGATTCAGTTCAGCACCAGTTTGATTCAGTTCAACACCAGTTTGATTCAGTTCAACACCGTTATGATTCAGTTCAGCACCATTATGATTCAGTTCAGCACCATTATAATTCAGTTCAACACCAGTTTGATTCAGTTCAACACCAGTTTGATTCAGTTCAGCACCGTTATGATTCAGTTCAACACCAGTTTGATTCAGTTCAACACCGTTATGATTCAGTTCAGCACCAGTTTGATTCAGTTCAACACCGTTATGATTCAGTTCAGCACCATTATGATTCAGTTCAGCACCAGTTTGATTCAGTTCAGCACCGTTATAATTCATTTCAGCACCAGTTTGATTCAGTTCAGCACCATTATGATTCAGTTCAACACCAGTTTGATTCAGTTCAGCACCATTATGATTCAGTTCAGCACCGTTATAATTCAGTTCAACACCAGTTTGATTCAGTTCAACACCAGTTTGATTCAGTTCAGCACCGTTATAATTCAGTTCAACACCAGTTTGATTCAGTTCAACACCAGTTTGATTCAGTTCAACACCAGTTTGATTCAGTTCAACACCAGTTTGATTCAGTTCAGCACCAGTTTGATTCAGTTCAGCACCATTATGATTCAGTTCAGCACCATTATGATTCAGTTCAGCACCATTATGATTCAGTTCAACACCAGTTTGATTCAGTTCAGCACCAGTTTGATTCAGTTCAACACCAGTTTGATTCAGTTCAACACCAGTTTGATTCAGTTCAACACCAGTTTGATTCAGTTCAACACCAGTTTGATTCAGTTCAACACCAGTTTGATTCAGTTCAGCACCAGTTTGATTCAGTTCAGCACCAGTTTGATTCAGCAGTGACTGACCGCAGTGAGTAACTGTTCAGAGTGTGTATCAGTTGTGCAGCTGATATTTTGTTTTTATGTGTTTGTGATTTTTTTGGAGATAAAATGCCCCTGTACCAACACGTCCTCCAACATGTTCTCCAACACGCTGAGCAGCTCTGGATTACGGGTCTGAACAGGTAGAGAGTGAGTGAGAGAATGAGGAAGTGGAGGAATGGAGAGAGCGAGAGATTTAGGGAAATGGGAGTGGTGGTGGTGGTGGTGGAGAGCTTTCAGCAGGCTGGGTGTTAATTATAGGCTTAAATGACTTTTTCTGTGCAGGAAGTTTTCTGTAAGTAGGTTTCAGGTCTAGTTGGAGAAACAGAGAGGATGGTTGGGGATAGAAGACTAGAAGACATAATGTCTTTACGATGAACCTTCTTGCTGTGCCTCACTGGTTCCTCCAGGTCTCAGCGCTGCTCTGAGGAACTTCCCCTGAGCTCACAGAGCAGGTCTGAGACCACACTATCATGATGAAGTTCTCCGTTATAACGTAGTTTAAACACATTCCCCACAACGTTCCACAACTACCACCAGCCTGAACCTTCTCCATGACCGATTCGCACCAGGGTCTGATCTCATCATCTGGACCAGACCAGACATCGGTCCACTCCTGCTCCTGGAGACTCAGTGTGTTGGATGTTCTGAGATGTGGTTCTGCTCGCTCGAGTCATACAGAGCGATGATTGGATCAGCACCAGCAATCAAAGTGCTGAGATTACGGAGATGTTTCTCCTTAATCTGATGTTTGATGTAAAACGAAAACAGGAACATGGATCTGCATGGAGATGAATGAACATGGAAGCTGATGTGCACTAAAGCACTGCCGCATTGCTCTCATTAGTTAGAGACGAAGTGAGGGATTAATCCAAGAACTGTGGGTAACGTAGGAAAGGGTCAGTCTTGGACAGTTTTTAGATCATTGTTAGGGTTTAGCGTGTTAGGGCATAGGATGTTTAGAGTTAGCGCTGGTGGATGTGAATTCCAGGACAGACCTGACTGCTTCCTCTGAAATGACTGCTGGCATGTTGCTGCATGTCTGCTGCCAGTCAATGCACTCAAGTGTACAGTTACAGAAAAGGTCAGGAGGTTCCTCGTGAAGATGGTGGAGCTCTGAAACTTCTGCGGTGTGAACATTGCAGGGGGCCAGGGGGTGGGGGGGACGACTCTCCTCCACTTGAAGGTTGGTGTGAAAATAAAATGGAAAAACAGCAAATGGTTCACACCAGTTATTTGTACGTCTCTTGTGGGCATTTAGCGTCTGCTTCTGATGTCACCGGTGGGCGTGGCCTGTGTATTTTTCATTTCCACTGAGAAGCAGTTAGCTAGTTAAACAGAAATTAAGGTGAGAACCGCGTGATCGACGTGTTACATGCTCGGCTTCGTTCTTAGATTTGGTGTGCGTGGCTAATACAGTTAGCTAGCTTTGCTAACCTAATCTAAGAACCAAACCAGCACAAAGCCGAGCATGTAACACGTCGATCACACAGTGGACGACCGAATGAAGTGAGATCAAGTTATTTTTCTGAGGAATCGTTTGAGGAATTGTTTAAGGAATCATTTGAGGAACCATTTCAGGAATTGTTTAAGGAATCATTTCAGGAATTGTTTAAGGAATCATTTGAGGAACCATTTGAGGAATTGTTTAAGGAATCATTTCAGGAATCATTTGAGGAACCATTTGAGGAATTGTTTAAGGAATCATTTCAGGAATCATTTGAGGAACCATTTGAGGAATTGTTTGCTTGTTGATTCAGAGCGTCGTAATTAATCTGCACAGAATTGAGAATATCTCACTTCCTGATGTCTCTGAAAGCTCCATTCCACTTGTGTGTGTGTGTGTGTGAAGTAAAAGTACACTCCACGGTGTGAAACTAGCATTAGCCATAGCGTAGCGTTTAGCCATTCTGATCTCTGGCTATGGGAAAGGACGCGTTTGTGGCTTCATCTGGATGACCTTTAAGCTGAGATTTCACAAACTTCTTCCTATTCTTGCGCGCTAGTCAAAAAGACAGTCGCGGGTTGTTTTCCGTACGTAAGATGTGATATTTGATCAGACAGGAATTTGATTTGTTTGATGTTTTTATCCCCTTTTTTTTATTGTTTATGCCGTTAGCATGAAGTCGTCTCCCTCGGGCGGTTGTTGTTTGTGTCGGTCGTTTCTCGCTAGCAGTGTTTTCAGCTCATCTACCAAGCGAGTAAGATCACATGTACTGTCAGTGAGATGCTCGGGAATCAGCTGTGAGGAAGATGGCAGCTCTGTAGAGGGCTTTCCTCCGTCTGGGGCTTTCCTTCACTCACTCCATCGGCTAGCCTGCGAGTCTAATCACATTTAGACTGGACACGAGAGTTTAATTAAATCGTTTCCCATTAGACTGACACACACACTCACACTCCACACACACACACACACACACACACACGGAAAGACAGAAGGAATGAAAGAAAAAGTGTAGGAGAAAATGACCTCACTGATTTCACCACGCCCACAAAACTCCATAAAAGGTAAAAAAAAAACCTTTCAAAGGAAAAAAAATAATAATAATTAAAAGAATGGAAAGAGGAAGAGAGACAGAATTGGATGCAT
>NC_080735.1:1546416-1551416 GCF_019097595.1 Hemibagrus wyckioides | reverse complement strand
ATATATACAGTCACGGCCAAAAATATTGGCACCCTTGCAGTTCTGTCAGAAGCTGCAGCACTGAGAACACAGAAAATTGTTGCAGTTGCAAATGTTTTGGTTCTCACATGTTTATTGTTTTTGTTTGCACTGGAACAACACAAAAAAAACAGAGAAAAGTCAAACTTAATCAAATTTCACACAGAACTCAAAAATGGACAGGGCAAAATTATTGGCACCTTGTCAGAATTGTAAGAAATAATTGCTTTTCCAGCATGTGATGCTCCTGTAATTTGTATTTAGACACACCTGTTGCAGGTAAGAGGTGTGGGCAGTACAGTAATCACACAGCCAGTTAAAGTTGACTCAACCTTTTGTGTCACACTGACCATGGAGAAAAGAACCAAGTGTAAAGAGTTGTCTGTGGATTTGAGGGAAAAAATTGTGGAAAAACATGGACAATCTCAAGGCTACAAGTCCATCTTCAGACACCTTAATGTTCCTGTGTCCACTGTGTGCAATATCATCAAGAGGATTACAGCCCATGGCACTACAGCTAACCTCCCTGGACATGGACAGAAGAGCAAAATTAATGAAGAATTATAAAGAAGGATTGTTCGAATGGTGGATAAAGAACCCTGATTAACTTCCAAACAAATTGAAGCTCATCTGCAGACACAGGGTACAACACTGTCAGCTCGCACTATCCATCACCATCTGAATGAAGAGGGACGCTATGGTAGGAGACCCAGGAGAACACCACAGCTGACACAAAGGCATAAAAAAGCAAGACTGAAGTTTGGCACAATCCTTCTGGGAGAACGGAAAAAGATGAGACAAAAGTCGAGCTTTTTGGTAAAGGACATCATGGCACTGTTTACAAAGATGTTTTGGGGTTGCTTTGCTGCTTCTGGCACTGGATGCCTTGACTGTGTGAACGATATCATGATGATTACCAAAGAATTCTGGGGTGCAACGTAGTGGCCAGTGCCAGAAAGCTGCGTCTCCACCAGAGGTTTATGGGTCTTCCAGCAGGACCCAAAGCACTCAGAAATGGTTACAATCAAAGTGCTGGAGAGTTCTGAAATGGCCAGCAATGAGTCCAGACCTGAACCCCATAGAACACCTGTGGAGAGATCTCAAAACAGCAGTTGGGAGAAGGCATCCTTCAAACCTGAATGACCTGGAGCAGTCTGCAGAAGAAGAGTGGTCCACAATTCCAGGAGAGAGGTGTAAGAAACACCACTGATGTCAGTTATTTTTTCCAAAGGGGGTGCTACCAGATATTAAGTTAAGGGTGCCAATAATTTTGTCCAGTGCATTTTTTGGGTTCTGCGTGGAATTGTATGAGATTTGACTTTTCTTCTCTAGTGTTTTTGTTTGCATTGGAACGCCACAAAAAGCAAACACGTGAGAACCAAAACATTTGCAGCTGCAACAATTTTCTGAGAGCAGTGTTGCATTTTCTGACAGGATTTCAAGGGTGCCAATATTTTATAAAGTTTTATTTTATCTTATCTTTTTGACCATGACTGAAAGAGTAATGGAGTGGGTTTAATTTTCCAGTCAAATTTTTCTGTGTAATTAATATTGCATCTACACCCACACACACACACACACACCCACACACACACACACATACGCATATGCATATACACACACACACACACACACACACACGTATACACACACACACATACACAAACACACATATATATATATACAGTATATACACAAACAGACACACACAGACACACACACACATATATATATATATATATATATATATATATATATATATATATATATATATATATATATATATATATATATATATATACAAAGTATATACCCACACAGACACACACACACACACAAATATATACAGTATATACACAAACAGACACACACACACACACACACAAATATATACAGTATATACACAAACAGACACACACACACATAAGCGCTAGAAATCTTCTCTTTCTTTCTTCTTTAATGTCTATTTTTATACTTTAGCTTCCTCCTGACATGTGGGTACACACACACACACACACACAGAATGAAGAGGAACACAGTTTCCTGTGTGTAGTCATATCTGTGTGAAGCAGCTGGTGAACAGAGCCGATATAAAGAAGCTGTAAACTTTGTGGGTTTACAGAATAAAGATTATTAAAGCGCTGTGTGTTCTGGATGGAGAAGAAGCTCAGTGCTGTGTGTTCAATGAATGAATGAATGAATGAATGAATAAAAAATAATTCATTCAGAAGGATAGATTTCTGAATCTATTCATTTATGTATTTATTTATTCATGTTTTTTAATTATGTCCAAAATCATATTTGTAAAACATATAAAGTAATTATATAGTTTAGCTCTGACTGACTTAATTAATTAATTAATTCATTCATTCATTCATTCAGAATGATAGATTTCTGAATTTATTTATTTATTTATTATATTTATTATTTATTTATTGTTTTTCATTTATGTCCAAAATCATATATTTTCAATAGTAATCATGTAATTTAGCTCAGAAATAAATAAATAAATAATACATTCAGAGTGATAGATTTCTGAATTAATTAATTAATTTACTATTTATTTATTTGTTTTTTTATTTATGTCCAAAATCATACATTTTTAAAACAAATATAATAATTATGTAATTTAGCTCAGAATTAATTAGATAGATAGATAGATAGATAGATAGATAGATAGATAGATAGATAGATAGATAGATAATGCATGTAGAAGGATAGATTTCTGAATTTACTTATTTATTTACTTTTTTTTATTTATTTATTTATTTGTTTGTTTATTTTATAATGTTTTTTAATCTATGTCCAAAGTCATATTTTTTTTAAAAACAAATATAGTAATTATGTGGGTCCGAACTAAATAAATAAATAAATGAATAAATAAATAAATAAATAATGCATTCAGAATGATGTAATTCTGAATTTATTCATTTATTCATGTATTTTAATTTATATTTATATTCTATATTTATTTAATGTAGTAATTATGTAGTTTAGCTCAGAATTAAATAAATAAATAAACATGCATAAATAAGTAAATAAATAAAAGACTGCCAAGTTGTGTGTAGGTGTCACAGTCATGGAGGAATAAAAATAGAAATCTGTCCCTGCTGATGTTGATGTTGATGTTGATGTTGTTTGAGTTTATCTGTGACTCCTGACACTGGAATAAGAGAATAAATGTATTAAATGGGATTTATTTTATGAATGAACTCCAGTGTTATAAGCTCCTCCCCCTTTCTGTAGTGGAGTGATGACTCTTTACACAGAGCTGCTGAGGTTTAGATGTTTGGTGTCTGAAGCAGCAAGAACCTGATGGATGATGAAGTTAATGAAGTTAATTAGTGAGAGGAGCTGAACTTTAACCTGCTGCTTAAACACTAGCCATCTGTTGTGTCCAGGAAACATTTCACTCTCGCTATAAAACTGGACTGCATACGTCCCTGTGAATGAGCAGTTCCCATGGAAACGGCACGCCATAACTCAACACATTCTGACCAATCAGGATCTAGAAACCAGTTGAATTAAATACTGGCTGACCTTAATATGTGTGTGTGTGTGTGTGTGTGTGTGTGTGTGTGTGTTGCAGGATCCCCGCAGTAAACACAAATTTAAGGTACACACCTACTCCAGTCCCACTTTCTGTGACCACTGTGGATCTCTACTTTACGGACTCATACACCAGGGGATGAAATGTGACAGTAAGTACACACACACACACACACACACACACACACACAGCAGGTGCTGCATGCAGGCACTGCTCTCTAGTGCCTGAGATACTAGTAGTGTTGCAGTTATTGTGTGTGTGTGTGTGTGTTCCCTGACAGTAGAATTGTTAATAGGAATTGTGAGAGCAGTTCATGTGTGCGAGCACTGAGACACTCGCGCTTCCTTTCACTTCATGTTACAGTCACATCACAAATATGAATCTCGCTAAACTCTGGAGTCGGGTGACGTGAATATAAATATCACAACATCATTCTCCAAGACATTTCAGTGTGTGTGTCGCCACATACAGGCGTGTGAAGAACCTGTTTAACCATGCAAATATTCACACAGCCCCTGAGGGGAGATTTGCAAAAAAATCAAAATAAAAAGTAATAAATTAAATTAATAAAAAGTAATAAACTGGACTATAAACACAGCGTCCGGTCTCAGATCCTGTTCGTGATTGGTGTGAAATGAGTTTCCTGATAGATTTTGGATGATGTGTGTGTGTGTGTGTGTGTGTGTGTGTGTGGTGTGTGGACAGTTAAAGTTGTGTCACATGTTGGGTTGTTGATGTATTTCCACAGCCTGCATGATGAACATTCATAAACGCTGTGTGACCAACGTCCCGAGTCTGTGTGGGACGGATCACACGGAGCGGAGAGGACGACTGCACATCAGCGCCGACATCAAGGAGACCAAGCTGACCGTAACCAGTGAGTGACCCACATCTCACACACACACACACACACACAATTCTCATTGATTGTTTGTTCAGAGTCTGTTATTTTAGCATCAGAGCTTGACGTTAGCATAGCCTGAGGGAGAAAAACACATCCTGAAATCAATTAGCCATCGATTGTCCTACATCTCCTCCACGTGCTGCATACCGGCGCGTATGGTCCCTCGTGTAGCGCGGTCCTCTGTTTATACTCCGTCCCTCGTGTAGCGCGGTCCTCTGTTTATACTCCGTCCCTCGTGTAGCGCGGACCTCTGTTTATACGCCGTCCCTCGTGTAGCGCGGTCCTCTGTTTATACGCCGTCCCTCGTGTAGCGCGGTCCTCTGTTTATACTCCGTCCCTCGTGTAGCGCGGTCCTCTGTTTATACGCCGTCCCTCGTGTAGCGCGGTCCTCTGTTTATACGCCGTCCCTCGTGTAGCGCGGTCCTCTGTTTATACGCCGTCCCTCGTGTAGCGCGGTCCTCTGTTTATACGCCGTCCCTCGTGTAGCGCGGTCCTCTGTTTATACGCCGTCCCTCGTGTAGCGCGGTC
>NC_080735.1:1508916-1531416 GCF_019097595.1 Hemibagrus wyckioides | reverse complement strand
AGTTTGTGTAAATTCACATGATAAACTAACATGAATATTAATTTACTTCAAATCACTTAAAACAAAACGTGTGTCTGTGATGTTCTACCCAGACGAGTTGAACTCGCTCGCTGAATCTGAGTTATTGTGTAGAAATGACGATCTGAGGCTAGCTGTTCCATCTGGACAAGTGACGGCGCTGTATAAAAGGGGGGCGGAGTTAACGGGCGTCAGTGGCGGAGCCGCGTTACTGGAATCTTCCGGAGTTTTGTGGGCGTGGCTACATGTAAATGAGCCGTGGAAACACACTTGATCAACGCTGATTAGTTGTATATTATTATTTATCATGTTATCAGCAGATAATCTGGCAGGGATTTTTACCTCAGCCAAACGTTATATTTACAGACGCTCGCTGAAAGTTTGATAAATGAGGCCCAGCGTCAGCATGTACATACACAAACGGACGCTAGCTCTTCATTTCGTTGTGTATTTGTGCCAAAATCAGGAGTCTGGACAGGATTGGGGCGTCGGTCCTGTGTAATGTAGTTAGGTTTACATCAGTGATTCTCAAACCGCTCCTCAGGGACGGGGTACTGTTATTTTATTATTATTTTTAGTTTTGATTTTGATTTCCTCCATCTCTCAGAACATGTGTATCAGGTATACAGTGTTGTTGTTTTTGTTTTGTTTTTTGTTTTTGTTTTGTGTTTGTTTGTGTTTTTTTTGGGGGGGGGGTAATCACTGCTTCCTGTCAGTCAGTGCTGTGAACATCAGACCTGATGCAGGAACTTGGACACAAAACTGGAAGTAAGGATCCATCCTTCATCCTTCACCACAACTCTTCAATCGTTCTCTCAGTCCCCAGAGTGTTATTATTATTATTATTATTATTATTATTATTATTAGTGATATAATGTTTAAAAAAGAAACAAGAACATATCTTTTTGTGGCTAGTCCAAATAAATGAATCTGTGTAGTAGATGATTATAACTCCTGTTAAAAACCAGAAGCCCTCAGAGTCTTTCAAATGAGAGGAAATCAATCCACTGTGACCAGACGGTACCTTTTACATTTTAAATACATAAATATATATAAATATAAATATAAAGTCTATGAATATTCTTTGTTTTGTTTTGTTTTTTTGTTGTTTCTCACATAAACTGAAAAGCATTTGGGACATACAGCACATTGTTATTGTGTGATAATAATAATGTGTTGTCTATTGCGTTTACCCAGAAGCAGTCTCACTGAGTGACCAGCTAAACATGGAACAAAATAAAGGCATGAATTCGTTGAAATCTTTTCACTGTTACGCCCTGATTTACAGCGTTGACCAGGGAAAGTGATGCCGAGTCCGGCGGCTCACCCACTGACCACATAGACTCAGATTCAGGGATAGAAAATGCTGACTGTGACAGAGCTCTCCGCAGACAAATGTACTGAGAAACAGTTTATAATGGAAAAATGAATCATAAATATGAATATATAACGATGATGTGAATAAGATGATTGTCAGAGTTGAAGTAAATAAATCTAACCACTGGGTTCATTAAACACAATCCACTCTCATACACATCATTATAAAATAACACTTGATCCAGTGCATTGTTATTTATTTATTTGTTTGTTTGTTTTTTTGTTTTTTTTGATTGATTTTCTCACACATTGAATTCATTATTCTGAATTGTATTTTTGAGAGTAATGTAAAGTCAGAGTGTGAAATTCACACAGATAAACAATGTTTTGCTAATATTTGCATAGATAAATGTCTCTGAAGATGATACGCTTACAGTTATTTATATCTTAAAAAAAAAACATTATCACACAAGTACATGTCTCTGAAGTTCATGAGAATCACATGTAACTAAGACACACATCTGTTTCATCCAGGCTCCGCCCTCTGGTTAAAACAGTCTGTAAGTTACATTTTTATTAGAACTCGTTAGAGGTTGTGCACACGGCGCCACGGTCATTAAGGTCATTAATAAAACCTGCAACAGATTATAAAAGAATCAGAATCAGCAAAAAAACAAACAACAAACATGTAATCCAGATGTTCCTTTCAGCACTCACATCCATGCAGCAGTATATAGGGATGCCAACACACACACACACACACACACATATATACAAGTGGCCTTAAGGACACCAACAAATCAAGACCATCTGCTGGCAGTTGTAGTAAATGTGAAAGCATATCTGTGTGTGTGTGTGTGTGTGTGTGTGTGTGTGGCTATACATCTGTGAGAGAAATGCCCCCTTTCATTTTTGTGAGAACATCTGGAATCAGCTGTTGCGTAGCGTCCAGGCCGAGGGCGTGCAGGAGAAGCGTGCTCCTGTGAGCTCTGGACACAGGTAGGAGTCTGTGAGCGTCAGTAAAAAATCTGACACGTTGTTCCTCATGTTCTGAGCGTTACCTGATTGGTCTTAATCATCGTTTAATCCAGTGAGTCCGTTTGACCTGAAGGTGGCACATGCAAGAAAACAGGAGGGGCCAGAGTGTCGATCCTGGTGGAACACCGTAAAAACGTCTCCAGCAGTAATTATAGTAATGATAAGAAATGTAGGCTCCAGCAGCAATTACGGGGCCAAGCACTTCCTGCACCCTGCAGATGAAGTACAACAGCAGTAACGCTGGTGGATAAATTCATCTCCTGGTTCAGAGTTACACTTTTTACTCGTTATTGCCTGGTAAATTATTTAAAGAACAGAGAAAGAAAATGATCTCTAGTGCGTTCTGAGTTTCACAAAACAAAAACTTTTGGAATTGGATGTGGAAGTGCTTTAAAAAGCAAAAATAAATACAGGTGAGGACATGACCAATCAGCTGTACACTTCCTGGGAATGATTACATCTCCATACCTCTCTATTTTCTCTAATAATGGAGTAAACATCATGTGCATCAGTGTTGATGTTTAATCTGTATGTTGGTATTTTATAAAGAAACTAACAGCACTTTTATTACAGTTAGATTAGATTTCTCTACAGCAGAGTGAGAAGAGTGAGATTAATAAAATTACACTTCAGTCACACAATCATGCATCAAGACCCACTGGATTCATTATTATTATTATTATTATTATTATTATTATTATTATTATTATGTGTCTGTGGCTACACTATAATATACTGTGTCTCAGCTTAGGAGGTTAATACAACAAAACTACACAAAGTAACTGTGAATTTAGTTAAAATCTGAGAAGTTGAATGATAGAATGGTTTTGACTTGGTGTTTTTTGGGGCAAAAAATTGAACATCCTCAGTGTGTTTTTACCCCTGTGTGTTAACACACTCATGCACTTACCTCAGTCCTGTCAGACCTGAGAGCTGAGACACTCAGAAAACACAAGCTGTGAGACTCAGATCTAAACATTTACTGTCTGATTCCAGTTACAGGACATGTACACTGGGTGTGTACTACACACTACACTACACACTGTACTACACACTGTACTACACACTACACTACACACTGTACTACACACTACACTACACACTGTACTACACACTGTACTACACACTACACTACACACTGTACTACACACTACACTACACACTGTACTACACACTGTACTACACACTACACTACACACTGTACTACACACTACACTACACACTGTACTACACACTGTACTACACACTGTACTACACACTATACTACACACTGTACTACACACTACACTACACACTGTACTACACACTACACTACACACTGTACTACACACTGTACTACACACTACACTACACACTGTACTACACACTACACTACACACTGTACTACACACTGTACTACACACTACACTACACACTGTACTACACACTACACTACACACTGTACTACACACTACACTACACACTGTACTACACACTACACTACACACTGTACTACACACTACACTACACACTGTACTACACACTGTACTACACACTATACTACACACTGTACTACACACTACACTACACACTGTACTACACACTATACTACACACTATACTACACACTACACTACACACTGTACTACACACTACACTACACACTGTACTACACACTGTACTACACACTACACTACACACTGTACTACACACTATACTACACACTATACTACACACTACACTACACACTGTACTACACACTGTTCTACACACTGTACTACACACTATACTACACACTGTACTACACACTATACTACACACTGTACTACACACTGTACTACACACTATACTACACACTGTACTACACACTACACTACACACTGTACTACACACTACACTACACACTGTACTACACACTACACTACACACTGTACTACACACTGTACTACACACTATACTACACACTGTACTACACACTACACTACACACTGTACTACACACTATACTACACACTATACTACACACTACACTACACACTGTACTACACACTGTTCTACACACTGTACTACACACTATACTACACACTGTACTACACACTATACTACACACTGTACTACACACTATACTACACACTGTACTACACACTATACTACACACTGTACTACACACTATACTACACACTGTACTACACACTATACTACACACTGTACTACACACTATACTACACACTGTACTACACACTGTACTACACACTATACTACACACTGTACTACACACTATACTACACACTGTACTACACACTGTACTACACACTGCTGTACTACACACTGTACTACACACTGTACTACACACTGCTGTACTACACACTATACTACACACTGTACTACACACTGTACTACACACTATACTACACACTGTTCTACACACTGTACTACACACTATACTACACACTGTACTACACACTATACTACACACTGTACTACACACTGTACTACACACTGTACTACACACTATACTACACACTATACTACACACTGTACTACACACTGTACTACACACTGTACTACACACTATACTACACACTGTACTACACACTATACTACACACTGTACTACACACTGTACTACACACTGTACTACACACTATACTACACACTGTACTACACACTATACTACACACTGTACTACACACTGTACTACACACTGTACTACACACTATACTACACACTGTACTACACACTATACTACACACTGTACTACACACTGTACTACACACTATACTACACACTGTACTACACACTATACTACACACTGTACTACACACTGTACTACACACTGTACTACACACTATACTACACACTGTACTACACACTGTACTACACACTATACTACACACTGTACTACACACTATACTACACACTATACTACACACTGTACTACACACTGTACTACACACTACACTACACACTGTACTACACACTGTACTACACACTATACTACACACTGTACTACACACTGTACTACACACTATACTACACACTGTACTACACACTACACACTACACTACACAATGTACTACACACTGTACTACACACTATACTACACACTGTACTACACACTATACTACACACTGTACTACACACTGTACTACACACTGTACTACACACTACACTACACACTATACTACACACTGTACTACACACTGTACTACACACTATACTACACACTGTACTACACACTGTACTACACACTATACTACACACTGTACTACACACTATACTACACACTGTACTACACACTATACTACACACTGTACTACACACTGTACTACACACTATACTACACACTGTTCTACACACTGTACTACACACTATACTACACACTGTACTACACACTATACTACACACTGTACTACACACTGTACTACACACTATACTACACACTGTACTACACACTGTACTACACACTATACTACACACTGTACTACACACTATACTACACACTGTACTACACACTATACTACACACTGTACTACACACTGTACTACACACTATACTACACACTGTACTACACACTATACTACACACTGTACTACACACTATACTACACACTGTACTACACACTATACTACACACTATACTACACACTGTACTACACACTGTACTACACACTGTACTACACTACACTACACACTGTACTACACACTATACTACACACTGTACTACACACTGTACTACACACTATACTACACACTGTACTACACACTGTACTACACACTATACTACACACTGTACTACACACTGTACTACACACTATACTACACACTGTACTACACACTGTACTACACACTATACTACACACTACACTACACACTGTACTACACACTATACTACACACTGTACTACACACTGTACTACACACTATACTACACACTGTACTACAGACTATACTACACACTGTACTACACACTACACTACACACTATACTACACACTGTACTACACACTATACTACACACTGTACTACACACTATACTACACACTGTACTACACACTATACTACACACTGTACTACACACTATACTACACACTGTACTACACACTATACTACACACTGTACTACAGACTATACTACACACTGTACTACACACTACACTACACACTATACTACACACTGTACTACACACTATACTACACACTGTACTACACACTGTACTACACACTGTACTACACACTACACTACACACTATACTACACACTACACTACACACTATACTACACACTGTACTACACACTGTACTACACACTACACTACACACTATACTACACACTATACTACACACTGTACTACACACTATACTACACACTGTACTACACACTATACTACACACTGTACTACACACTGTACTACACACTATACTACACACTGTACTACACACTGTACTACACACTATACTACACACTGTACTACACACTATACTACACACTGTACTACACACTGTACTACACACTGTACTACACACTATACTACACACTGTACTACACACTATACTACACACTGTACTACACACTGCTGTACTACACACTGTACTACACACTACACTACACACTACACTACACACTGTACTACACACTGTACTACACACTATACTACACACTGTACTACACACTATACTACACACTGTACTACACACTACACTACACACTGTACTACACACTATACTACACACTGTACTACACACTATACTACACACTGTACTACACACTGTACTACACACTATACTACACACTGTTCTACACACTGTACTACACACTATACTACACACTGTACTACACACTATACTACACACTGTACTACACACTGTACTACACACTATACTACACACTGTACTACACACTGTACTACACACTGTACTACACACTGTACTACACACTGTACTACACACTGTACTACACACTATACTACACACTGTACTACACACTGTACTACACACTGTACTACACACTATACTACACACTGTACTACACACTATACTACACACTGTACTACACACTATACTACACACTGTACTACACACTATACTACACACTGTACTACACACTATACTACACACTGTACTACACACTGTACTACACACTATACTACACACTGTACTACACACTATACTACACACTGTACTACACACTGTACTACACACTGTACTACACACTACACTACACACTATACTACACACTACACTACACACTATACTACACACTGTACTACACACTGTACTACACACTACACTACACACTATACTACACACTATACTACACACTGTACTACACACTATACTACACACTGTACTACACACTATACTACACACTGTACTACACACTATACTACACACTGTACTACACACTGTACTACACACTATACTACACACTGTACTACACACTGTACTACACACTATACTACACACTGTACTACACACTATACTACACACTGTACTACACACTATACTACACACTGTACTACACACTGCTGTACTACACACTGTACTACACACTACACTACACACTACACTACACACTGTACTACACACTGTACTACACACTATACTACACACTGTACTACACACTACACTACACACTGTACTACACACTATACTACACACTGTACTACACACTATACTACACACTGTACTACACACTGTACTACACACTATACTACACACTGTTCTACACACTGTACTACACACTATACTACACACTGTACTACACACTATACTACACACTGTACTACACACTGTACTACACACTATACTACACACTGTACTACACACTGTACTACACACTATACTACACACTGTACTACACACTATACTACACACTGTACTACACACTATACTACACACTGTACTACACACTATACTACACACTGTACTACACACTGTACTACACACTATACTACACACTGTACTACACACTATACTACACACTGTACTACACACTATACTACACACTGTACTACACACTATACTACACACTGTACTACACACTGTACTACACACTATACTACACACTGTACTACACACTATACTACACACTGTACTACACACTGTACTACACACTGTACTACACACTACACTACACACTATACTACACACTACACTACACACTATACTACACACTGTACTACACACTGTACTACACACTACACTACACACTATACTACACACTATACTACACACTGTACTACACACTATACTACACACTGTACTACACACTATACTACACACTGTACTACACACTGTACTACACACTATACTACACACTGTACTACACACTGTACTACACACTATACTACACACTGTACTACACACTATACTACACACTGTACTACACACTGTACTACACACTGTACTACACACTATACTACACACTGTACTACACACTATACTACACACTGTACTACACACTGCTGTACTACACACTGTACTACACACTACACTACACACTACACTACACACTGTACTACACACTGTACTACACACTATACTACACACTGTACTACACACTATACTACACACTGTACTACACACTACACTACACACTGTACTACACACTATACTACACACTGTACTACACACTATACTACACACTGTACTACACACTGTACTACACACTATACTACACACTGTTCTACACACTGTACTACACACTATACTACACACTGTACTACACACTATACTACACACTGTACTACACACTGTACTACACACTATACTACACACTGTACTACACACTGTACTACACACTATACTACACACTGTACTACACACTATACTACACACTGTACTACACACTATACTACACACTGTACTACACACTGTACTACACACTATACTACACACTGTACTACACACTATACTACACACTGTACTACACACTATACTACACACTGTACTACACACTGTACTACACACTGTACTACACACTACACTACACACTGTACTACACACTATACTACACACTGTACTACACACTGTACTACACACTATACTACACACTGTACTACACACTGTACTACACACTATACTACACACTGTACTACACACTGTACTACACACTATACTACACACTGTACTACACACTGTACTACACACTATACTACACACTACACTACACACTGTACTACACACTATACTACACACTGTACTACACACTGTACTACACACTATACTACACACTGTACTACAGACTATACTACACACTGTACTACACACTATACTACACACTGTACTACACACTGTACTACACACTACACTACACACTATACTACACACTACACTACACACTATACTACACACTGTACTACACACTATACTACACACTACACTACACACTATACTACACACTATACTACACACTGTACTACACACTATACTACACACTGTACTACACACTATACTACACACTGTACTACACACTATACTACACACTGTACTACACACTGTACTACACACTATACTACACACTGTACTACACACTATACTACACACTGTACTACACACTGTACTACACACTGTACTACACACTATACTACACACTGTACTACACACTATACTACACACTGTACTACACACTGCTGTACTACACACTGTACTACACACTACACTACACACTACACTACACACTGTACTACACACTATACTACACACTGTACTACACACTGTACTACACACTACACTACACACTATACTACACACTGTACTACACACTGTACTACACACTGTACTACACACTGTACTACACACTACACTACACACTACACTACACACTGTACTACACACTATACTACACACTGTACTACACACTGTACTACACACTACACTACACACTGTACTACACACTGTACTACACACTATACTACACACTGTACTACACACTGTACTACACACTACACTACACACTATACTACACACTACACTACACACTATACTACACACTGTACTACACACTGTACTACACACTACACTACACACTATACTACACACTATACTACACACTGTACTACACACTATACTACACACTGTACTACACACTATACTACACACTGTACTACACGCTATACTACACACTGTACTACACACTGTACTACACACTATACTACACACTGTACTACACACTGTACTACACACTGTACTACACACTATACTACACACTGTACTACACACTGTACTACACACTGTACTACACACTATACTACACACTGTACTACACACTATACTACACACTGTACTACACACTGCTGTACTACACACTGTACTACACACTACACTACACACTACACTACACACTGTACTACACACTGTACTACACACTATACTACACACTGTACTACACACTATACTACACACTGTACTACACACTACACTACACACTGTACTACACACTGTACTACACACTGTACTACACACTATACTACACACTGTACTACACACTGTACTACACACTATACTACACACTGTACTACACACTGTACTACACACTATACTACACACTGTACTACACACTGTACTACACACTATACTACACACTGTACTACACACTATACTACACACTGTACTACACACTATACTACACACTGTACTACACACTGTACTACACACTATACTACACACTGTTCTACACACTGTACTACACACTATACTACACACTGTACTACACACTATACTACACACTGTACTACACACTGTACTACACACTATACTACACACTGTACTACACACTGTACTACACACTATACTACACACTGTACTACACACTATACTACACACTGTACTACACACTATACTACACACTGTACTACACACTGTACTACACACTATACTACACACTGTACTACACACTATACTACACACTGTACTACACACTATACTACACACTGTACTACACACTATACTACACACTGTACTACACACTGTACTACACACTGTACTACACACTACACTACACACTGTACTACACACTATACTACACACTGTACTACACACTGTACTACACACTATACTACACACTGTACTACACACTGTACTACACACTATACTACACACTGTACTACACACTGCTGTACTGCACACCTCCATTGTAAACAGTGTTGGCAGAGATCTGCTCGCCCCTTCTGAGGAACGGTCAGAAGGGCCGGACGGTCTGCCAGAATTTCCCCGAGGCTGACCGATAGTCCTTCTCCATTGCCTCACTGAACTCCTCCCAGAGAGTTTTTGCTTCTGCAATCACCCGGGCTGCAGCACGCTTCGCCTGCCAGTACGCATCAGCTGCCTTCAGGGTCCCACGAGCCAACCAGGCTTAATAGTACTCTTTCTTCAGCTTGACTGCATCCCTTACTTCCAGTGTCCACCACTGGGTTCAGGGATTGCCGCCATGACAGGCACCAGAGACCTTACAGGCACAGCTCCGGATAGCTGCATCAACAATGGAGGAGGAGAACATGGTCCATCAGACTCAATGTCCCCAACCTCCCTCAGAATCTGGTTGAAACTCTTCCGGAGGTGGGAGTTGAAGACCCCCATAACAGAGGGTTCAGCAAGACGTTCCCAACACACACCCACAATCAGCGGATCCAATTCACCACCAGATGGTGATTGGTTGACAGCTCAGCCCCTCTCTTCACCCGAGTGTCCAAGACACGGTCGAAGGTCATATGACACTACTACAAGGTCGATCATCGACCTCTGGCCTATGGTGTCCTGCTACCATGTGTACTGATGGGCACCCTTATGCTTGACCATGGTGTTCGTTATGGACAAACCATGACTAGCACAGAAGTCCAATAACAGAACACCACATGAGTTCAGATCGGGGGGGGGGGGGGCGTTCCTGCCAATCACGCCCCTCCAGGTATCACTGTCGTTGCCCACATGGGCGTTGAAGTCCCTCAGTACAACTATGGAGTCCCCAGTCGGATCACCTTCCAGCACCCCTCGGGTCTCCAAGAAGGCTGGGTACTCCACACTGCTGTTCTGAGCTGAAACGACAGTGAGACACCTATCCCTGACCCGAAGGCACAGGGAAACAACCCTCTCATTTACCAGAGAGTTTGGGTGGTCAAGGCCCCCGCCCATGACTGCTACCCAAATGTTATGATATAATATGACATGATATACGATACAATACGATATGATATAACACGTATCAATAATATAACCAATATATGATACGTTATGATATGATATATTATATGATATGATACGATATGATACCATACGAAACTGTACAATATATGATATAATACGTTATTATACTATATGATATGATATATGATACAATATGATATGATATGTTATGATATGATACATTATGATATATGATTCAATACGATACAATATATGATATATGATATACTGTATCTCAGGAGGTTAACAGGACAAAACTAACTGCATTTCTGTGTTAGTCATTAATACCTCAACACACTGTGTGAATAACTCAATGAAGACTAACACAGAAGAAAATCTGACCATGCCATAGGCAAACTCTCTAGTGTTAGTCTTGACCGCTCTGACACACGGAGTGAATTTGGTTCAAAGTGGAGAATCGTCCAAGAAACCAGTTTGATTTGGTGTTTTTTGGTGTAAAATTGAGCGTTCTCCAAATTGTAACCAAATTCACTCCGAGTGTCAGAGCGGTCAAGACTAGCACCAATTTCCTCATATCACCATTCAAACCTGAGATACACTACAGTACTGTACTGTAGAGCATGCTGTAGAACAGTGTAGTACTGAAGCTCAGATTACAACAAACTCTCTTTAACTCTCTTTAACTCTCTTTCTCTGAAAATCTGTAGAAAAATCGGCGTGACACCAGCAACTTTGACAAGGAGTTCACCAAGATGGCGGTGGAGCTCACTCCAACAGACAAACTCTTCATCATGAATTTGGACCAGAACGAGTTCCAAGGTTTTTCCTACACCAATCCCGAGTTTGTTATTCAGGTGTAACATCCAGTCTGTCGTGGGTTTCTCCTTTACCACAGCATTAAAGTCCATCCTACGAAGGCGAGGCGAGGAGAGCTGCGTTCCGGTGTGCTCATTTTCCCATGAACCTGTTTAAGTATCTCAGAAACACTGGATTACGTGGAGGGGGAAGGGAACAGAGATAAATGTTCATAATCTCCATGAGAAGGTTTTGTCATCTCCATGAGAATTATCTGACCAGTCCCTGTATTGTCTGCTAGCCCAAATTCCAAAGACCAAATTTTTACAATATGTCTCTTTAAAACAAACTCCAACAGTTCAAAACAATTTACACAGATTTACACAATGTCATATAAAAACCACACACACAAACACACACACACACACCACCTGAATTCTAATAAACAACAATCTCAGTAATAAATAATACATCACCATCCATGTTCTTTTCCAGTTCTAACACATCGTTGTTAGCATGTAGAATTCACTTCTGATTAATGATAGTAAGCTCTCCGATACTTAGTTTGGGTGTTTTATGTGATATATGAAAAAATAGAACATAAAGAACATTTGAAAGCTTGCATTAAGCTTAAGTGTAAAGTTAAGATTGTTTGTGGTTAGAGCTGATAGTGCTACAATGGCTTGCGTAAGTATTCACCCCCTCAGAGCAGCTGCAGTTTGTAGTGTTAGAGAAGCGTGATGTTAGCATGGTGTTCAGCTTCATCACTCATGTCTGTGTGTTTTATCTGATCACACATTTTTTATGGACAGCTTCCTCTGGTATCGGAAGGTTTTTTCATACGCAAGCGTAACTAATACTTTTCCCCACCTTTGTGTTTGATCGCTCTTCCGTCTTCATGATGCCATTTGTTTAATAATTTTGTGCTTATTTATCACAATTACGTCCGTTTCACTTCCTGCTTCTAATTGTAAATGTAGGAAAATGTAGGATAGTTCAAGGGGGGTGTATACTTATGCACAATTTTATATCTTAAATCTACAATTTAAAGGTTAAAGGATAAATGCCTGCATTAACAGCTGAAGTGAAATGCTAGTTTTAATTCACAAGGAGAAACATATTTTCTATTCCAGTACACAACCACAATATTATTAGAATTACTATTATTGTTTTAGAATACGAATCTCTGTGTGAATTTTGACTGCAGTTAGTTACTAATGCCGCAAGCTGTCTTTAGTTAACTGAGGAAGATCTATCATCATCATCTTTTATTTGAATTTGTTCACTTTAAGTTCGTGTTCTGAAACGAAACCCAACTTGGAAATTAAAATAGTCCTCATGAATTTTGTGTTGGAATGCAGCATTTTGGGGACTTCGTAGACTCGTGAAGTGAAAAGAAAAAAAAAAGCAGATAAATGCGAGTCGCAGTCCACCATGTGCATGCTTTGGTAGAGCTTTCGCTCGTTTAACTCTTGTGTCGGTGTTTATCGTGGTGGGTTTATATCTGTTGTTCTAGCATAGAGCCTTAAAGATTCTTATGATGTTTGATCATTTCTATAGCTCTTTCATTTTGTATGTAGAAATAAACGTACAATAGAGATCCTAGTCTTCCATATGAGCAAGCGTTGTGTGGTCATGTGACTGGTGGTGATGTATTATAATTATGGATAGATGAATGTTGGTGTTATTGAACATTCGCTAACAGACGTTAATAGACGGAAAAATCTGTTTTAAAAAAGAAACATTTAATTCTTCAGATTTCTTTTCTTGTTGTTTTCTGTGCGTGTGCCGCATGTAGACACTCTAAACACGCATGTATTTGATGCAGGAGGAAATGTTAAAGGGCTTCCAGTACTAACCTTCCCCTAAATTACGGATTTAACTATGCAAGTCAACAATACAGCAATGAATCATATGTGAATGAGAATTAAAAAAAAAAAAACCTGATGTAGGGGCGAGGGTTTATCCAACGATGGATATTTGCATGCTCCTTTACTCATGGTGTGTGTGTGTGTGTGTGTGCGTGTGTGTGTGTGTGTGTGTGTAGGATGAAATAAAGCTGAAATTTCCAAACACTGTGTGTGTGTTCATTCCTCTGTGTGCAGCTGAATGTATTGAATTGTAGTATTAATTTTTTATGTTCTTATTCATAATCTGCCCTACAATTCATGCTATACAATTCAATATTCATATCCTAACCCGTACTATACTATCCCACACTATACTATCCCACACTATACTATACTATACTATACAATAATATAATATACTATACCATCCCACACTATACCATACTATACTATACTATACTATACTATACTATACCATCCCACACTATACTATACTATACTATACAATAATATACTATACTATACCATCCCACACTATACTATACTATACTATACTATACTATACTATACTATACTATACTATACTATACTATACTATACTATACTATACTATACTATACTATACTATACTATACTATACTATACTATACTATACTATACTATACTATACTATACTATACTATACTATACTATACTATACTATACTATACTATACCATACTATACTATACTATACTATACTATACTATACTATACTATACTATACTATACTATACTATACTATACTATACTATACTATACCATACTATACTATACTAAACTATACCATACCATACTATACTATAGAATACTATACTATACTATACTAAACTATACTATACTATACTATACTATTGTACTATACTATACAATGCTGTGCCCATACTATGCTATGCTGTGCTATACTGTGCTATGCTATACTATGCTGTGCTGTGCTATGCTATGCTGTGCTGCTGCTGTGCTGCTATGCTATGCTATGCTGTGCTATGCTGTGCTGTCTTATGTGCTGTGCTGTGCTGTGCTGTGCTGTGCTATGCTGTCTCAGTGCTGTGCTATGCGCTGCTGTGCTAAGTCCACGCTGTCTTTGTCTTTTGCTGTGCTGTGCTATGCTATGCTATGCTATGTCTTTGTCTTTGCTGTGCTGTGCTGTGCAAATCCACGCTGTGCTGTGCTGTCTTCTGTGCTGTCTGTGCTGTGCTGTGCTATGCTGTGCTGTGCTGTGCTGTGCTGTGCTGTGCTGTGCTGTGCTGTGTTGTCATGTCCACTGTCTTTGCACTATGCTCCACTGTGCTGTGCTTTGCTGTGCTGTGTGCTGTGCTGTGCTGTGCTGTGCTTTCATGCATGCTGTGCTGTCCTGCTGTCTTTGTGCTGTGCTGTGCTGTGCTATGCTGTGCTGCTGTCTTTGTGCTGTGCCAAGCCTGTGCAGTGCTATGCTGCGCTCTGTGTAAATCCACGCTGTGCTGTGCTGTGCTGTGCTGTGCTGTGCTGTGCTGTGCTTTGTGCTGTGCTTTGTGCTGTGCTATGCTGTGCTGTGCTGTGCTATGCTGTGCTGTGCTGTGCTGTGCTGTGCTGTGCACACTGTGCTGTGCTGTGCTGTGCTGTTATGTAAGTGCTGCTGTGCTATACTGTGCAAATCCACGCTGTGCTGTGCTATGCTATGCTGTGCTATGCTATGCTATGCTATGCTATGCTATGCTATGCTGTGCTGTTCTATGCTATGCTGTGCTATGTTATGCTGTGCTATGCTGCAAATCACACTGTGCTATATGTGCTATGCTGTGCTGTGCTATGCTGTGCTATGTGCATGCTATGCTGTAAATCCCACTATGCTGTGCTATGCTATGCTATGCTGTGCTGTGCTATGCTGTGCTGTATGCTGTGCTCACATGGCTGTTCAAATCCTGCTGTGCTGTGCTGTGCTGTGCTGTGCTGTGCCAAGTCTTTATGCTGTGCTGTGCTATGCTGTGCTGTGCTATGCTATGCTGTGCTGATGAGTGCTGTGCTGTGCTGTGCTGTGCTGTGCTGTGCTGTCTATGCTGTGCTGTGCTGTGCTGTGCTTAGTGGCGCTGTGCTGTGCTGTGCTATCTGTGCTGTGCTGTGCTAATGCTATGCTATGCTGTGTGATGTGCTGTGCTGTGCCAATCCCACACTGTGCTATGCTGTGCTATGCTATGCTAATGCTGTGCTGTCTGTGCTGTGCTGTGCCGTCTTTGTGTCTTCATGCTGTGCTATGCTGTGCAGTGTGATGTGCTATGCTATGCCAAATCCCACACTGTGCTATGCTGTGCTATGCTATGCTGTGCTGTCACTGTGCTGTGCTATGCTGTGCTATGCTGTGCAAATGTATGCTGTGCTATGTGCCAAATCCACGCTGTGCTGTGCAAGAAGTCCACACTGCTGTGCTAAATGCTATGCTGTGCTGTCAACAATGCTGTGCTATGCTATGTATGCTGTGCTATGCTGTGCTGTATCCCACTGTGCTGTGCTATGCTGCTGTGTGCTATGCTATGCTGTCACTGTGCTATGCTGTGCTATGCTATGCTGTGCTGTCTTCCCATGCTGTGCTGTGCTGTGCCAAAGTCCACTGTGCTATGCTGTGCTATGCTGTGCTGGCTATGTGCTATGCTGTGCTATGCTGTGCTACACTGTGCTATGCTATGTGCTGTATGCTATGCTGTCTTTGTAACTGTGTGCTTTGTGCTGTGCTATGTATCCATGCTGTGCTGTCACATGATGTGCTGTCTGTATGCCAGTCCCACTGTGCTGTGCTATGCTGTGCTATGCTCATGCTGTGCTGTCAAGTCATGCTGTGCTGTGCTAATGCTAAATATGCTGTCTTATGCCTGTCTTTGTGCTGTGCTGTGCCATCGTGCTGTGCTATGCTATGCTGTGCTGTGCTTTGTGCTGTGGCACTGTGCTTATGCTATGCTGTCTTTATGTGCTGTGTAGTCCCACGCTGTGCTGCTGTGCTGCTATGCTATGTATGCTTTGTGCTATGCTGTGCTGTGCACTGCTATGCTATGCCAAATCACTATGCTGTGCTATGCTATGTGGAATATTATGCTGTCTTTATAACTGTGCTGTGTCCACTATGCTATGCTATGCTATGCTATGCTATGCTGTGCTATGCTGTGCTATGCTATGCTGTGCTATGCTATGCTATGCTATGCTATGCTGTCTGTACATTAGATGCTATGCTGTGCTGTCACTGTGCTGTGCTGTGCTGTGCTGTGGCGCTGCTATGCTGTGCTATGCTGTGCTGTGCTGTGCTAAGTGCTGCTATGCATGCTATGCTGTGCTGTGCTGTGCTATGCTATGCTGTCTACATGCTGTGCTGTGCTATGCTAATGCTGTGCCAAATCCCACACTGTATGCTGTGCTGTCTATGCTGTGCTGTGCTATATGCTGTGCTGCTGTGTGCTATGCTATGCTGTGCTGCATGCTGTGCTGTGCTGTGCTGATACTGTGTGATATGCTATGCTATGCTGTGCTGTGTGCTCTATGCTGTGCTGTGCCATGCTGTGCTATGCTGTGTATGCTGTGCTGTGCACAATGCTGCGCTGTGCTATGCTATGCTATGCTGTGTTCTGATGCTGTGCTATGCTGTCTGATACCAATCACTGTGCTATGCTAAGTCCACTATACTGCTATGCTATGCTGTCTATGCTATGCTATGCTAATCCACACTGTGCTATGCTATGCTGTGCTATGCTATGCTGTGCTATGCTATGGCTGCCATCCACTGTCACTATGTGCTATGCTATGCTGTGCTATGCCAAATCATATGCTATGCTATGCTGTGTGCTATGCAAATCCCACACTGTGCTATGCTATGCTGCACTATGTGCTGTGCTGTGCTATGCTATGCTGTGCTGTGCTATGCTGTGCTGCCAAATCCACACTGTGCTATGCTATGCTATGCTGTGATGTATGTGCTGTGTGCTATGCAAATCCACACACTGTGCTGTGCTGTATGCTATACTGTGCTATGCTATGCTGTCTTTATGCTATGCTGTGCTGTCTGCTGTGCTATGCTGTGCTATGCTATCACACTGTGCTGTGATGCTATGCTATGCTGTCTTTATGCTATGCTGTGCTGATATGTGCTATGCTGTAACTATGCAAATATGCTGTCACTAAAATATGCTATGCTATGCTGTCTATGCTATGCTATGCTATGCTATGCTATGCTATACTATTCTATACTATACTATACAATAATATACTATACTATACCATCCCACACTATACTATACTATACTATACTATACTATACTATACCATCCCACACTATACTATACTATACTATACTATACTATACTATACTATACTATACTATACTATACCATCCCACACTATACTATACTATACTATACTATACTATACTATACTATACTATACTATACTACACCATGTACACTATACACACCATACCTACCCCTACTATATTACTATATTACACTATACTAAGAACCTTTGAGTAATTTGAACTGCAGTATTCTGTTCTTTTTGTGTTAATTCATCACATAAAATCACAATTACGTCCATTTCAGCTCCAGATTTTAACACTTCTAAAATGTAAGGGGGGGGGGGGGTTTACACACCGTCTAAGTGCTATATCTATCTTGCTACACTTTGAAGGTGAAGTCAGTAAACACCTGCAGTAAGCACCTGAAGTGAAACGCTAGCTTTAGTTCAGGAAGGAGAACCTCATCCTGTGTGAGAAGGTAACAGTACGTGCTGGATGGAGTGATGTTTTCTGAAGCTGCTGTAAAAAAAATATCCTGTTACATTAAAGCAGAAGCTTCTTTATTGTTCCTGTTGTTTCTGGTTTGTTCATTAGGGATCTGAATCTACACCCAGATAATTGACTAGCCTCCACACTGAGCTTGTTTCATTCATAATATTGATCGGTGTAAAGGGGCCATCGTTCTGGACATAAAGTGACCGTGACCAGACCGCAGGCTCCTCATTCTGATACATGCTGGAATGAGAGCAGAGCAGACCAGATGAAGGATTTTGGTTCTTGTAAAAAAAAAGAGCAGGATGATCTCAGGACTTCGTGCTTAATCTGTGTCCTGTAATGGATGTTACGTGTCACTGATGAAGCAGACGTCCATGTTGGTGAGCAGTTCCTGAAGAAAGTCAGCAAAGCAGACCCTTTGACCCTCATTGTGTTAAAGGGACCATGATGTGACTCCTGTGGATCGTTATCCGCGAAGTTTTAGGAGTTTCATGAGATGGAAGAAGGATGAGGCCGTGCAACCGTGGAGCACAGATGCTCATCACCACAGCTGGAGCTTTCACAGCTTTCAGCCTCATGACCATCGCAGTAGGAACGGATTACTGGCTTTACTCGCCCGGGGTGTGTCGCACCGAGAGCACAGGAGACAACGAGACCAGCCAAAAGAATGAAGAGGTGCTGACACACTCGGGCCTCTGGCGGCAGTGCTGCATGGAAGGTAAAGATAAAAATAACTTCTTATAGATTCACATTCATAATGAACTTTATTGTTATGAGAATCCTCATGTTTAAAGATCTACATGTACTGCATGGAATGGTTTTATTCATCAAAGAGTTAGAGTCTAAACTCATTTTATTCACAGAGATCTATTCTCTCTCAGCTGCTTGAGAAATCTCAATGCTTCATTTTTGTACACTGTCACAAAAGCTGATATCACTCATTTATTATGTACATTTTGAATCAATTAACTTCTTACATTAAAATGTTTATAAAATACTCAAATTAACACATACCTGAAGACACGCTATATAGAAATGTGTGCTAATCAGGACATCTTTAGTTGTTATATTGTGCAGTAAACACTTTATACACCTTAATCAAACTATTCAGAATGAAAAAATATCCTGGTTTCATTATTTTTAATTCATTATTAATTCATTCCCCATGTTGGAACTCACTTGAAGATCTAGATGTTGAAAAGATCTAGGATGCAGAATTATTTCCATTAAAGATTAAGATGGACTTCAGGTTATTATTTCATGCTCAGAAAGTTTTAATGAAGTGTTTATTTCAGTTATTAATAATCAGATGCTACCATCACCATGCTTTCTCAACACTACAGTTTTATAGTAAAACAGATGACCTGTAATTAACCTGCTATGGGGTTTATTTTTTGGGTGTAATGTAGAACTAAGCACTTCCTGGTTGTGAAATATGGGATCCTGGGTTATTTTGTTCACCTTGAGAAAACAGGAAGTGTCCTTTCGACCCAAATCCCAGTCTCCGACCTACATCACAGCTTTTAATGGAAAGTGTAATGAAGCGTTCTGGCTGTTAGAAGGACATCGATACACCAGCGTCCACTCCAGTGTTCAGCACTGACCAGGCTGGAAATCCACACGAGAGCACTGCTCTAGAATTCACTACACTTTCTCTGTCTCAGAGTCGAATCAGCGTTCATGTAGAACAGGAAATGAAGAATTATATCAGGAATAAAACTGTGTGATGTGCTGTTTTGGGAAAATGGGGATGCGATGAAGCAGAGTGTGTGAACACACACACACACACACACACAGTGTTAAACAAATCAGAGGTATTGATCTTCATTACAGAGTTGATAAATTTAGAGTAATTGTGCATAAAAGGGCTTTTGTTAACCGTGTGTGTGTGTGTGTCTGTGTGTGTGTGTGTGTCTGTGTGTGTGTGTGTCTGTGTGTGTGTGTGTGTGTGTGTGTGTGTGTGTGTGTGTAAGGCTTATTCACAGGTGTGTGTAAAAACATTGATCATTTTCCAGAAGACGCTGAATATGAACAAGATGCAGCAGAATACTTGCTCCGTGAGTGCATGCAACACACACACACACACACACACACACACTATAAGGCTGCAAAAGTCTGAAGTTTTTATTTAAATGGCATGTCCTCAAACAGGTGTGTGTGTGTGTGTGTGTGTGTGTGTTTCAGGAGCAGTGCGTGCCTCCAGTCTTTTCCCCATCCTGAGTGTTGGGCTGTTGTTCATTGGTGGAGTGTGTGTTGCTGCCAGTGAGTTCTACAAAAACCGCCATAACGTCATCCTGAGTGCAGGAATATTCTTCGTCTCTGCTGGTACACCTCCATTAAATAGATAGATAGATAGATAGATAGATAGATAGATAGATAGATAGATAGATAGATAGATAGATAGATAGATAGATAGATAGATAGATAGATAGATAGATAGATAGATAGAAATGACACAGAATGGCAATGCAAGTCTAAAAGAATAAGCATCATACAAACAGCCTGCTACAATCTTCAGCAACTTACATACCATAGCAACCGTCAAGCAATACCTTGGCAACCATCTGGAACACCATAGCAACACTA
>NC_080735.1:1483916-1496416 GCF_019097595.1 Hemibagrus wyckioides | reverse complement strand
TAACAGTAACTCCACCTGAAGGGTTTTATTCCTGCCTTAATTAACGGAGTGATCTGTGAGTGATTGTAATGACGTACGCTTGATGATTGCTGGTTGGTCGTCCATGATGAAGACCCGCCCCTTGTGTGACCGGTCTTTGTCAGTTTTCCTAGTGAACGTGCGATGCCAAGACGTTTGATTGGTCAGAGGGGATAAAGGTGTGTGTGTTCCAGCCTGAGTGTTTGTGTGCACTTGTTGTGTTGTTGTTGTTGTTGTGTCTGGCTGCTGGATGATCTTGCTTGTAGCAAGATGGTTCGGAATTCTCGTCTCAGCCTGTCTGGTCGTCGTCTGAGTGGTGTGAAGGTTAGTCGATGGTCTGTTGGTGGTAACTGTGTCGAAGGTGTGCGTCAGCGGAGATGTGAGACGTGATGGTATAACAGCAGGAGTCGGAGGGGTGAGACGTGACGGTGGTGTAACAGCAGGACTCGGAGTGGTCAGACGTGACGGTGGTCTAACAGCAGGACTCGGAGTGGTCAGACGTGACGGTGGTGTAACAACAGGACTCGGAGTGGTCAGACGTGACGGTGGTGTAACAGCAGGACTCGGAGTGGTCAGACGTGACGGTGGTGTAACAGCAGGACTCGGAGTGGTCAGACGTGACGGTGGTGTAACAGCAGGACTCGGAGTGGTCAGACGTGACGGTGGTGTAACAGCAGGACTCGGAGTGGTCAGATGTGACGGTGGTCTAACAGCAGGACTCGGAGTACTCAGACATGGCGGTGGTGTAACAGCAGGACTCGGAGTGGTCACTGTCACAGGATCGTTCCTAGATGTTGATGGAGCGTGATGTGTGACCGTCATTGGTCGAGAGTCAGTGCTCAGAGCTGTCACATGAGGCAGAGTATTTAAATCTGATGTAAGAGTGTTCATTTCTGTGATCACATTAGTGCTATCGTTATCGGTTCGCGTCTGTAATTCAGACACAGGGATAGAGTTTGTGTCCGTTGTTTCATATGGAACTGTGATTGGACCGAGCGTGGTGGTCAGATTATTCTGTTGGGTCTTGGTACAGCAGCTGGTCTGCACTGTGGAAGGGTTACTGGGATCACCCTGACTCAGTGTGTTAGGTGAAGGTGAAGCTGATGTAGAGATGAAGTCCCGTCCTGTCGGTGTAACGGAGCTCGAGCGTGAATCCGAGTGTGTAGGAAGAGACGTGTGTGTGTGTGTGTGCCAGTCACTCATCTGTTGGTCAGTGGTTTGTACTGTAGCGTATTGGGTGTGGACGGTGTGTGAAGCTTGTGCAGGAGCTGACTGAGTCTGTGTGTTTGGGGAACTGGTGTAATACGGAGTGTGTGAGTAATACTCCATCCTTTTCCTGTTTACCGTAGATACATTTCCTGAATCGTCAGGAAGTGTTGCTGTATCCATCTGACGAGATGAAAGAGAAGCTGGAGGAGTGTCAGTCATGGTGCTCACATCATCAAAAAGCGACGAGGCTGTATGACCAGACAGGTTTTTGTTAATATGAGTCGATCGAGGTATGCGGTTCGTTCGGCCCACCCCTGTTTCCCCTGTGTCTGTGTACACTGATGACCTCACTGCACCGTCACTTAGATACGTGACACTGTTGGACTCGGAGAGCTCGGGATCCGACACGGAGTCGTTTAGAAAGACATCAGTAACAGACAAACCTGGGTAGTTTGGGTTTCTGTGATTTGTTTGAGGAAGACTATTAGTCCAGAAAGTTTCGCTCGAACGCTGAGCCGCAGTCTGTCCCTCATTGGCTGGGAATGATGATGACATCACTGAAGTGTCACGTCCATCGGGGACATTGCGAAATCCGTGCGATTCAGACATCTCGAGTTCTGTTGCTGTAGCTCTATTTCCATGAGTGGTTGAATGAGACTGACTGACCACGGGTGCTGATGACATCACGGTGATGTCATTACTGTGAAAGATTTTTGAGTCAAGTGCAGTGAGTACATCAGGGAGAAGTAAAGGCGTGTCCGTGTCGTGGCGAATATCCGAGTGCACTGCTGTGGTATGTGGAAGCGTGTTTGCACCCGTATTTGAATCAGTGCTCGTGGCTGTGGTCAGTGTGTGACCAGAAAGTCCTGGCCATTGTGTTTCAGCACTGGAGTCTTGTTCCTTTTCTGTAAACGAGAGCCTGGAATCAGTGAGCGAGTGCGTAGCTGTGTGAGCGAGGTCAGAGATCACGCTTCCAGCTTTATCCTGTCCATTGTGTGTGCTTTCCTGTGGAACAAAGTGGAATCTGGTCTTATCACCCAATCCAGAGTGGCCTCCACCCTGACGTACACTCACCGTCTGGAGCGTGTGCGCATTCCTGACCCCAAAAACGTCCAGGAGGTGGGTCACACCGGTGGAACCGTCCCGAGAGGGAGACGCAAGGTCACTGCTGGAGTCCAGGTATGGAATCTGAGATGGATCAGGATCCTCCTCTGATGTGTTCAGTCCTGGGAAACAATAACACACACACACACACACACACACACAGGCATGGAAACAGGAATTTCTTGAACACTTCAAGGGCAGAGAATTTCAACCCTGAAGGAAGTTTTAACGGTCTCAAAAGTCAATGCGGTGAAGTTCTCTCTGAAACCTTAAATCATTTCCCACTTTATAAACCTCGGACGATTGTTTTATACAGAAATTTAATCAGTCTTCAATAAAATCTTTCAGTCTTTCTCCACGCTCCACTCCTCTGTCCTTCTGCTACCTGAAGACATCACCTTCACGCCCGTCTCCTCCACTACACCACACTGCTGTCCGATTTTCTCCTGACCGGTGTGACCCTGTCTATCTGAATGATCTGAATCCAGAGGCTGTGTGTAGATAATCCACATACTGGTCAGTTTCTGATCACTGGTCACTACATCGCTGCATGTTTTGGGTTTAGTGAAGAGAATCAACTCTCACTTCTCATCACTCATATCTACAGGCACGCAAATATATATTTATTATTAATCTGGAGCTCCATTAGGGACAACGATGATGATCTCTGAGGTCAGGCAGCTTTATATGGACGATCACAGTAATAGATGATAAGACATTTTAGCCGGCATTGTAGCCTCAAGAACCATTAAATCAAATCTGAAAATAGTTTATAATTCATTATCATTAGTCTAATAGACTTTAATTAGTCTAAATAAAAAAAGCACTGTAGCTGAACTGAATAAACTCTAACACCTACAACAAGCTAGCTAGATATTCCTTTAACGCTAGCCCTGATGATTCATCAACAACTTCCTCCTCTCTATAATAAATACCTTATGGTTTCCATGGTAACGGCTCACACACAGGGAGACACACATTCTAAGCTGTGGAGAGACCGACAGAGAAATCCGTGTGGATGTGGAAGGAGTCTCCAGTGTCAGTGGAATGGAAGGAGAAGTTTACTCTTTCAGTCTGTAACATATCTACAGTTTTCACCTCCTGTGTGTATCATTAACTTAAAGACAGAGACTGAAGACATGCTGTGAGGGCCGAACGAGCGTTTATAACTGCTGTAAGTGACATCATCATGACTGGGAATAAACCAGTGTGATGAATTAATGAAGATTAAACTGGAGTATTGTGGAGTAAAGCACTGGGACGTGTTCTGTCCTGATTTACTCCTGATATTATCTCTATACTTTAAATTAATGATGTTTACATGAATAAACTTACATTTCTCTTGATGAAAGTATATTTAAAGTCATAATATCTGATCAGAGGAATGTGGATGAATGAATAATTCAGCATGAACAGTGGGAACATGTCTAGAAATGGTCGGATTTCTAACAGACAGAGGGAGTTTCAGCTTCTAAATATCAGAAAGTAAAGGAGAAATAAATCAGCTTACCTGTTATAAAAGTAAACACCAAGGAAAAGTGAAAAAGTCGCATTTTGTGACAGGAAACATTCCCTCTTAGTGCGCGAGCGTCTTCCTGTCTTCAGCTCTCTCGGGATTCCTCGGGAAACATTTCTAACACACACATCTTTATTTTATTAGATTATTTTAGTGGCCGCTAGTTAGCTGTCCGCCTGCTCGCTCTCTCTCTCTCTCTCTCTCTCTCTCTCTCTTCAGAAACAGAAACGCCTCACTGTTCTGTTCTCCGCGCGCGCGACCCCAAACCCTGTCGACAGCAGAGACGCGCGCACGCGCACCCCTTCGAGCTCCGAGCACTCGCTCGCGCGCCGCCATCTGACTTCAATTAAGCGACTCTCAAACATTCACTTTAAAATCAGAACTCACGCGCTTACGGAAAGTCCACGTGCTCTTTAAACATACATTTATTTATTTATTTATTTTCATATCAGCTGGTAAATATTTACACTTTTCGTTTATTTTCGTCTGATTTCTACACACGCGTTCAGGATTCCACACAGAGGTCATTTAATGTCACGTGACTAATGTTTTATTTTAATTGATTTTTTATGCGCTGTTTTTTATGCGTGTGATTTCTTGTTAGTTGGTGTTCACGTGATTTTTACGCAATTATTTATTTATTTATTTATTTATTTACTTTTATATTAGCTTATTTTTAATGTTCATATCAGCTTATTTATTTATTTTCATACCAGCTTATTTATTTATTTATGTTTATTTATTTTTTATATCAGCTATTTATTTATTTATGTTCATATTTTAAAAATATACATTTTTTTAATTTCCTTTTTTTCGTCTGATTTCTACACACGCGTCCAGGACTCCACACAGGGGTCATTTAATGTCACGTGTCCGGTGTATTTTATTTGTATTGATTTTTCCGTGACACTGAGTTAGCCGGTGTTCACGTGATTTTTAAACAATTTATTCTCAAAAATCTTACACATCACTCAGTAATGTTCACGTGAGATTTGTACCAGTCTTTTATTTTACTCCTGATTTTATTACATTCAAAAGATTAATTTATATTCATGCATGTTTATAGGATTAATTTTTTTCACGTGTTATTTTATTATTATTATTATATTAATACAGCGCACGTGATCAACATTACCTCTACTTTATCTCCATATCATGATTTCTCATTCAGAGTTTTATACAGAAATGTTTGGGTTCTGTTCCCAAACACACATATGGAGATGCCTTAAGTCACACACACACAAACACAAACACACACACACACAGAGGGAGAGAGTGTGTTTTCTGGCACTTCAAAAGGAAAGGTTAATCACACACACACACACACACTCCTGAAAGACTCGTTAGAGGAATCCTGCAGCTTCTGTGAGTCTGATCTTCAGCCTGAAGCTCCACCTGGACCACAGCATTACACTAGTCAGAGTTCAGAGTTGCTCAGGATGTAAAATCCCAGTCTGATCTCCTGTTCCATCAGATTCCTCCAGGACAAGTCTACACAGGTTTAGGTGTCTTGTTCACTGCAGGATGAAGGGAGTGAAGGAGTGAACATGAGACACCTTTTAAATAAACACAGCAGACTTCCTTCATTTGAAATAAACACATGGTGATAAATCTGTAATGAAGCTGCTTACACACACGCGGACAAAACTGTTGGTGCCCACAATAAAAACCCACAGTGGTCAGTGAAGTAACCTGGAACTTATCATAAAAAAATAAAAATGTACTGAATAATGGACTAATGAAAATCAGACACTGGACACCATGACCCCAAACAGCACAGTGACCACTCCACAAGTCTGAAGACAGCAGTGATGCTAATTACAGGACATACTTTCGTTAAACGTGTCCCTATGGTCAAATTATGTTCTAGGGCTAGCATCATGTTTGTCCAGGTCAGTTTCATTAGATTTTTTTTAATGTTTCTATTGAACCACAACTCAAAAGAAATGTCTGATTTTTATTTCTTATTACTTTTATCAGTTTCAAGTTATTTCAGTGACCAGTGTGGGGTTTTTCTTTCTTTAATGGAAGAGTAACAGCTTTGTCCACGTGTGTCTGATCTAACAAAACTCCGTCATTAGATCTGCTTGTTTTATAAATCTATGTTCATGTAAAGGTTTATCAGCTCAATTCCATTTTATTTATTGACAATGTGCTGTGAAGAGCTAGATGGATCAGTTATCTGATCTCAGACACGTGCACGAGTGACCGATGAGGAGAAAACATGTCAGCGACGGGGCAGAGGTCCAGTGTCCAGAACCTGAGACGATTTAGAGTCAAACTTTTTATTAATCAATACAGTGAGGGAGGAAAAGAGAGGATGTTTTTGGACTTTTAGAATATTTATAGAAATACAATATCCATAATTCAGTTCTGATCCTAAGCGTAGGTATAACATTATGACCACCTGCCTAATATTGTGTTGGCCAATGCAAAAACAGCCCTGACCCGTCCTGCACTGTGTATTCTGACCCCTTTCTATCAGAACCAGCATTAACTTCTTCAGCAGTTTGATCAACAGTAGCTCGTCTGTTGGATCGGATCACACGGTCCAGCCTTCTCTCCCCACGTCCATCAGTGAGCCTTGACCGCCCATGACCCTGTCACCGGTTCACCACTGTTCCTTACTTGGACCACTTTTGATAGATACTGACCACTGCAGACCGGGAACACCCCACAAGAGCTGCAGTTTTGGAGATGCTCTGATCCAGTGGTCTAGCCATCACAATTTGGTCCTTCATCAAACTCGCTCAAGTCCTTACACTTGTCCATTTTTCCTGCTTCTAACATCAACTTTGAGGACAAAATGTTGACTTGCTGCCTAATATATCCCACCCACTAACAGGTGCCATGATGAGATCACCAGTCATTCACTTCACCTGGTCATAATGTTATGGCTGATCAGTGTAATGTAAACAGTATTGGGGTCTGTTTTCAAAATTTCATCAAACTCTATTTCTATCCTTTTATTCTTCATCTATGAAATGAAGTGAGGAGGAAATAAAAGTGAGGAACGCTCCTGGAATCTACATCAGGGATGTAAAGAGACTTTAATAATTAACAATAAAGAACGATAAATGGTATCCAAACATCCTGCAGCAGGAAGCTGAGATCCTGCCAAACACCAGTGAAGTCCAGGGCAGGATTAAAGAGGTTTACAGCTGAACACAAAACACACAGGAGACGGCTCTGCAGTGACCGTCACGGACGCCGCTCCGCACGCCGCTTCGTACCTGAAACACACCCAGAGGGAGAAGAGAGATGAAGTGAAGCTCTGACGCTGGACAGACGAACAGACAGACGTATGAAGAGTGAGACGATTCTGATGGACAGCATCACAACTCACAGTGAAGGATAAACGGATCATTCATAGACGTCCTTCTTATCTGCGATGTACTGAACAATTTCATCAGGGGTCATCAGCTTCTCCGCTTCAGCATCAGGAATCTCGAAACCTGCACACGCACACATGCGAACACACGCGCGCGAACACACACGCGCGCGAACACACACGCGCGCGAACACACACGCGCGCGAACACACACGCGCGCGAACACACACGCGCGCGAACACACACACACGCGAACACACACACACGCGAACACACACACACGCGAACACACACACACGCGAACACACACACACGCGAACACACACACGCGAACACACACACGCGAACACACACACGCGAACACACACACACGCGAACACACACACGCGAACACACACACGCGCGAACACACACACGCGAACACACACACGCGCGAACACACACACGCGCGAACACACACACGCGCGAACACACACACGCGCGAACACACACGTGGGAAGAGCAGAGCGGCCATCGTTACCCAAATGTCCACTCTGTTACATTATTAATCAAAAATATTAATAATATTAATTTATTAATCAATATTAATTAATTATCAATTACAGAATTAATCAACCCCTCCTGACCAATCAGGAGTCCAGAACTCTGCAGCAGCTCTGTTTGTGAAATGAAAAACCAGTACGAACCAAATTCATCCTCCATGGCCATGATGATCTCCACTTGGTCCAGACTGTCCAGTCCCAAATCCTTCATGAAGTGAGATGAGACCTGAAGCTAAGAGAGAAACACGGTGGTGTCAGTAATCAGCAACAAACAAACAAACAAACACGCACACAGGAGCCATTAATGACCAGGAAGTTCCAGGACTAATGACCAGGAATCTCCAGGACTAAGGACCAGGAAGATCCAGGACTAATGACCAGGAAGATCCAGGACTAATGACCAGGAAGATCCAGGACTAATGACCAGGAAGATCCAGGACTAATGACCAGGAAGGTCCAGGACTAATGACCAGGAAGATCCAGGATTTCTCTCTGTGAGGGTTTCCTCTGGGTTCTCCAGTCTCTTCCCTCCTTCCAATATCATGAATCAGCTACACTGTTAAGAAATTGTGACCTCCAATAGTTCACACATTCTCTCTCTCACACACACACACACACACACACACACACACGTTCACACACACACGTTCACACACACACGTTCACACACACACATTCACACACAGGTGTAGGGGGTTCCACAGTGTTGGAGGTATGAAGATACTCGTCACACTCAGATGTTTTTAGTGAATTGTGTAAACTACACTGATGTTTCAGGAGGGACAGTTCAGGGGGGTGAATACTTTTGCACACACACAGTAAGTCCTGCAGAAGGCTGCTGACCTGCTGACCAGGACTCTTTACCTGCTCGGGGTTAATCTTGTCGTACAGCTTGAGGACGTAGAGCACGCGGTCTCGGATAGACTCCAGGGTTAAAGGTGGAAGGTCACCGTACCACCGCCACTGTATCCTGGCGGGGGTCTTAGGGGAGAGAGACGGACAGTTAACACGTGCGGGTCAGTCGTCTGACTCTGTGTCCAGCTGAAACACTGCACTCATTAAACTAAAAAGATTAATTAAACATTAAAAGATTCAGGCTGAAGGTTAAATCGTGGGTGAGATTGTGATCATTGTGGTCATCTTTATTTACATCCATGAGGTCAAGAATAACTCGAAAAGATGTCCTGGACACGGCACTTATATTTATATAACGTGAAAATTGCCCACACGTGACAGATAGTGGACTTAACGTTAACGTTGCGGGGGTGTTCACACGTCACGTGATCATTTCTACAGTCATTCTTTTCTATAGAGAACCCCCGCTGGGGTGAGTGAAGGGTGAGTGGTACCTCAGTAGTTAAGGTGTTGGACTAATGATCAGAAGGTTGTGAGTTTGAACCCCAGGACCACCAAGCTGCTCTGTTGGGCCCCTGAGCAAGGCCCTTAACCCTCAACTGCTCAGTATAATAAAATAAAAATAATAATGAAATGCATCGTAAGTTGCTCTGGATGAAGTCGTCTACCAAATACCAGAAATGTGAAGTTTAGAGGAAGGAGTCTCCAGTTTCAGTCTCTCTGGAACAGACTTTCTCTTCAGTCTAAAACTAGAGCATTCTCGGGAAGGAAGTCGCTTTAAACATGTTGAGAAATATAACATAAAACACCTATAAATATAAAAATATAAACAATGCTGGATGATGCGACACAAACAGGATTACAATCAGAGAATGAATTTAAGTTAAATGTGAACTCATAGAAAGCTTTTAATGCTCTGAAATTAAAGGATTATTAAGGATAAGAACAGTGAGACAGAAACATGAATAAATATAAACAAAAGTGTAAATATGATAAAGATGTGTTTGTGTGTCGGAGTAAACAGACTGAACTGTAGCAGTGCTAGTTAGCTAGTTAGCATGGTGCATTATGTGATGAAGTGGTTCATTTTAGCCGTGTATAAGATAATAAGAGAGTGTGTGTGTGTGTGTGTGTGTGTGTGTGTGTGTGTGTGTGTGTGTGTGTGTGTGTGTGTGTGTGTGTGTGTATCTGTGTTTATAGTGGAGCTGTTCCTGAGCGCGCGCGCGGAGGTCACTGCCTGTCGGTCACCGGGAGAGAAACACACACTGACCTGCGCGAGCAGCGGCTTGTGTCCGGCCGCCAGGTGAGAGAATACTCGGTCACGGCTGAGAGGAAGAGCCGCGGTCACCGCGGAGACATCACACCGGTTAAACACCACCGCGCCGCGGCTCAGTGACCGGACACACCGGGAGAGGACGCGCGCCGCCATCTTTCACCCGCTCTCCGTCCCACAATGCAACACAACCTGCTTCTGCTCTTCTTCTGTGGTGTTTTAAAGAGCACTGCAGCGCCGCTTGTGATGCCTTACTGACACCTATCGAGCTGGAGGATAACACACACACACACACACACACACACACACACACACACACACACACACACACAATTCTAACACAGAGTGTGTAAATAACTTCTACAAATCTGTGCAGATTATATAAATGATGCATGAAACACACATGATTAATAAATAACACTGTTTATATAACATTTATAACGGTTCAGTATTCACCATTCCGGATACTGAGCCGTTATTAATTCTTCATTAATACCATTAACATTTTTATATTCATGCTAAAATAAATCCAAATCATTTCACAGCACTTATTAGTTATTATTCGAGAGCTTTTCTAACCGAGTCACGTCAAGGATTCATCATTCGTTACAGAAAGTGAACACTAGGGGGCGCGCTGTTACAGGAAAATCATCACACCCCTCCAGAAACGCTTCATTTCTCTCACACCACAACAATCTTATTAGGGCCCGAGCACCGAAGGAGCAAGGCCAGAGGCCAGAGGCCAGAGGCCAGAGGCCAGAGGCCAGAGGCCAGAGGCCAGAGGCCAGAGGCCAGAGGCCTTGCACCGTAGGAGCAGAAGCCCTGTTGTTTTCGTTAGAATTTTATATTTGTTTTTGTTTTTTTTTCTCAACCTTTCGGGGTATTTTGGACCCCTTAACATGCTCAAAAACTCTTGAATCAGCAGACAGGTTGGAATCTGCGGCCATTATGACGTCACCGTGGCTCGGCCCTGGGCGTGGCACACACCCGTTACAGCGCCCCCTGGAACATCTTGCTGCATAGCTGATACACACTTACACGTATCCATGTAGAACTTGGTACAGACTTAGATCTCATTGAACTGAACAACTTTCACACTGCATGTCATTAAGGCTGATCCACAGGAAGTGAGGTATTTTGAGTTGTTTGCAAAACGCACCCAAGGGAATTGATACAACCGCCACCAAACCCAGGCTAATATGATCTCAAGACACTGATACAACCGCCACCAAACCCAGGCTAATATGATCTCAAGACATTATTATAACCGCCACCAAACCCAGGCTAATATGATCTCAGACACTGATACAACCGCCACCAAACCCAGGCTAATATGATCTCAAGACATTATTATAACCGCCACCAAACCCAGGCTAATATGATCTCAAGACACTGATACAACCGCCACCAAACCCAGGCTAATATGATCTCAAGACATTATTATAACCGCCACCAAACCCAGGCTAATATGATCTCAAGACATTATTATAACCGCCACCAAACCCAGGCTAATATGATCTCAAGACACTGATACAACCGCCACCAAACCCAGGCTAATATGATCTCAAGACACTGATACAACCGCCACCAAACCCAGGCTAATATGATCTCAAGACATTATTATAACCGCCACCAAACCCAGGCTAATATGATCTCAAGACACTGATACAACCGCCACCAAACCCAGGCTAATATGATCTCAAGACACTGATACAACCGCCACCAAACCCAGGCTAATATGATCTCAAGACATTATTATAACCGCCACCAAACCCAGGCTAATATGATCTCAAGACATTATTATAACCGCCACCAAACCCAGGCTAATATGATCTCGACACTGATAATGTAAGTCGATGAGGAATTTTTGATCTCAAACGGTTCAGCCGTGAGAAGCCCTTAAACTTATGGCGAATAAAACGAAACAGGAAGTGGCTAATAACTTCTGTGTACATTAAGTGATCTACATGAAACCTTAGGATTATGTTAAGCATTGAAAGCTGATCACACGGACATGACTACTGTCAGTGTCAGTCATAGCGCCACCAACTGGCAGCAGGAAGTGTGTCAGTTTTTGAAGCCTCTAATGTTTTCCCTTCCTTTCACCTGATTTGGTTGAAAATCAGTGAGAATAATGTCAGGACATGGCTGATGTCAAACTGTGAAGGAATTTGTGATATTTTGAATGATGTTGCTATGGTGAGGACATAATAGAAAAATATTAATGTTCTTATATCTTAACAGTGGAAAGCCCTAATGTTTCAAAAAAAAAATTACATAGAAAGAACACCTGGTTGTGATTCTGCTTAGTTTCATGATGTTGTGACGCTCAAACGGCTCAAAACAAATTTTTACATTTATCAGTCCATTGCCTGGACATGGTTTTGGCCTGACTCCTGCAGTACTAGACTCTGTCCACTAGAGGCTCTTATCCCGTTATTTTAATTTTTTTTACAATAGTGCTTCATTTTCACAATTCATATATAAAGAGTCAACCAAAAAATGTATACACACTTCAGGAAAAGAAAAATAGTATGACGTAAATAATATTAGTATAATATTAATAATATTATCATATAAATCAATCTATAACGTATAGCAATAAATTTAGTAATAAAATATTAATAAAAATTTTTGTATAAAAAAATTTCT
>NC_080735.1:1418916-1473916 GCF_019097595.1 Hemibagrus wyckioides | reverse complement strand
ACCTGTCTGTCTGTCTGCCCGTGTGCATGTGTATCTGTCTGTATTTACACACCTGTCTGTCTGTCTGTCTGTCTGCCCGTGTGCATGTGTATCTGTCTGTATTTACATACCTGTCTGTCTGTCTGTCTGTCTGCCCGTGTGCATGTGTATCTGTCTGTATTTACATACCTGTCTGTCTGTCTGTCTGCCTGTCTGTCTGCCCGTGTGCATGTGTATCTGTCTGTATTTACATACCTGTCTGTCTGTTTGTCTGTCTGTCTGTCTGTCTGCCCGTGTGCATGTGTATCTGTCTGTATTTACATACCTGTCTGTCTGTCTGCCTGCCTGTCTGTCTGTCTGCCCGTGTGCATGTGTATCTGTCTGTATTTACATACCTGTCTGTCTGTCTGCCTGCCTGTCTGTCTGTCTGCCCGTGTGCATGTGTATCTGTCTGTATTTACATACCTGTCTGTCTGTCTGCCTGCCTGTCTGTCTGTCTGCCTGCCTGTCTGTCTGCCCGTGTGCATGTGTATTTGTCTCTATTTACAAATCTGTCTGTCTGCATGTGTGTGAATCTCTTTATCAACTTCTGGTCTGTCTACATGCATGTATAGCTATGTGTGTGTGTGTGTGTGTGTGTTACCTTGCTTCTGTGATCTCCAGCCTCCCCAGACACACACACAGCAGAGCAGAAGAGTCAGGAATCCCCTGAAGAGAGATCACTGACTGCACACAAACACATTCAGAGATCAGACACGGTGGAGTTTTCTCCAAAAATAAGTGACTTTATATCAAATCTATTATTTAACTCCAAAACAAATTAATGAATTAAATACAGACACATTAAAGCAATGTTTTGAGAAATGACCATTACTACTGACATTACAGATCAAAAGTGTGTGTGTGTGTGTGTTTTATACTTGTGTAAAGGTCCAAGTGTACAGAAGTTTCCACTGCTGGTCTCCTGGGTTCTGCTTCCAAACACACACACTCCACTCTCCAGCCACACACACACACCAGTCCTCAGAAGGCCACCGCACTAAACACACGTCCAACACACACCCTCCGTCCAGTGCCTGCAGAGGGAGACAAATAACACTTTTTATTTTATCCAGCTGTTTATTATTATTTCCTAATGATTACAGAATGTAAGTAGAATATATATAAAGGGTGGAGTTCTCCTTTAATCTTCAGCCACTAGATAACACACACTACTAAAGACTTCACTACCTTCAGCGTATGAGTTTTCTGGAGAGATCCACGGGAAAGGAGCTCCACATGTTGACTCTGAGCATCTCTGTGTGTTTGACTGGTTTGAACTAAATTCAAAGATAGAGCAGCTTCACTATCTTGTCTCTGCTTGGCTGAGACACCCGTAAGTGCCGAGGTCTCGACGTTTAACCCGTTGCTAATATCTCCACGTGGTGAGTTTCTGCTTGTCAGGGTTTGGGAATGAAAATCCAGTCCAGAGATGGAGTCCTCAGTGTCTGAAGTCTTCTCAGGCTCATTTTGAGAATGACGCTGGCTCTCGCTTTCTGAGAAAATCAGGACGTCGTTTGTCAGTATGGGGATTTCTGTATTTTTTTCTTGTGGGCTGATATTCACCTCCATCGCTCCTCTTTCATCAGTAATGCCACACCCTTGTATCTCCACTTCAGCGTTCATTGCTGGTTCAGGTGCTTCATCCTCCATTTCAGGGCCATTGGAGTGACAACTCTTGCTGTAAGTATGCTCAGAGACCTCTCGCCCCTGTGTCTGCACCCTAGGGCTTGTTAAAAGGTTTGTAGCTTCTTTGCTAAAGTTTTCAGGTGTCCCATTATTCATTTCCACCTGAGATTGTTCTGAAGCAACACCCTGATCAGGCATGGAGAGGAAAGGTGTGAGCTGTGAGGAAGGAGATACGGTAAACAGGTTCGGGGTCGCCCCCAGTGTGATGAGAGAGGAATTGTGATCGATCTGGGTGTGTGAGGTCAAGGACATGCTAAGGTTTAGCATTAAACTCCTGCTAGCAGAGGGTGTGTGAGGATCATTTGATGTGATTAGCGGTGTGTGTTTCACAGCTTCTCCGTTCTGCTGTACTTCTGTTTGGTTTGTGATAGATCTGTGTACAGGCTCCTGCATCTTATCGAGAGCTTGGCTTGTGACCTCACACTCTGATTGGTCAGTGTTCTCCACCTCCACCTGTGTCTGTGCAGGACACGTCAAAGGAAGAAGACTTTCCAAAGAAGCAGCATGTGGTAATGAGTTCAGAACAACCTTCTTATTTTCTACCTGTCCACCTTCTGGACTGTTTGTACTCCTGCTCTTTCTGAACCGCGAGCTGCATGAGAGCGAGTCCAAGTTAGGGCAGGATGAGCAGAGCCGCTCCAGTTTCAGCTGACCGAACTCGTCATCAGGTAGGTGAAAGTCCTGCACGTCCAGTATCGTTAGCAGACCGCTGAGGTTTCGGAAATCCTTTGTTCTCAAAGCCTGAGTGAGAGATGTTAATGAAGGCAGAAGCTGAGAGGAACCTGGAAATAAAGCAGACAAACACTAACTTACACACACGTTAGCGATACACACACAATTAATGATGTAAAAACACCAGTACATGTTGTGAAACATCTTTGACTATCTTTATATGATATTTTGATCACATCATCTATCTTCTATTTTTATTTAATTAAAATCTTAATAAGAAGTTACCTTTAATTCTTGTAGAAATCCGAGAACGGGACACGCTGGCCCGTCCACACCTCCTCCTGAAAATAGGATAGACGTGTGGATCAGTGGAGAGCTCACAGCTGAGGTGAAGCTGAGGGTCTGAGCTAGGATTGGGTGATGGGGTTGGCTCAGACTCTTCCTGTGGAAGAGAACAGGGGGACTGGTCGAGGGATTCGGACTGACCGGACGAATCAGACTCACGTGTCCTCCTGCGTCCCTGCCATCCTCTTTGACCACATCTTCTACTGCTACTTTTTTCAGGAAGTTTTTGGGATGAAGGCTGCGAGGTAACGCGACCTCTGCTTGCCCTTCGTCTTCCCCGCCCATTGGAGAGCTGGCTCTGGATCACTGCGTCCAGATCCACAGAGCTGTGAGCCGACGCCATTCTCCTGGTGGTACGAACGTAATACTCAACAGGAAATGGCAAACCTTCAATTAAAGTACAGGACGTTAAAAAATCTGAGCTTTTCTCTGCGTTGTTAATGGAGCAGGACTGACCGGACATTTCATTAGATGGGACAGAATTATCACTGGAGGTCGATGGGGAGTTTCTGAAAGCTGACTGACCTGCAGGAGGGTCATGGATTTCTAACAGCTTCGTTAGAGGTGACTGGTTGACAGAAGAACTCTCGGCTGCTGATTGGTGATTTTCTGGTGTCAGATTTTCTTCATTTTTTTCCAAAACATCCTTCATCATTTCTGCCTGCTCTCTTCTCTCCTCCTCCTCCTCCTGTTTTCTTTCCTCTTCAGCCTGTCCTTTCTCCACATCCTTCTTTTCCTCACTGGTCCACTCACGCTCTCCCTCCATCTCTCTGCGCTCGTCCCTCCACCTCTCCTCCATTCCCTCCCTCATCTTTTCTTGACTCTCTTCAGTATCAGACTCTTTCTCCCTGGTCTGCAGACGCAGAAGGCTGCGCTTGGAGCGGAGACGGTGGGATCGAGACGGGCTTCCTTTACACGTCAGGGTGGAAAACGGAGAGGCACCAGGAAGGCGGAAACGAACTTTAGCTGAGAGGAAACATCATCATCATCATCATCATCATCATGATTATCAAATATGAACCATTAACTGTGACTTTGAAAAAAACAGATAAAGAAACAAGAAGAAGAAAGATCAGGCTCCATACAAAACCTCATACACAGAAGTATACAGAAGGTGTTGTTGAAACATGGAGATGTTTTTAATTAACACTGATGAGCACACTTACTGCTTTCTGAAGGAGCGCTGCAGCTAGAAAGCTGCTCTGGAGAAGAAGAAGAGCTTTGTTCCAGTGTGACTGAGGTGTTGATGTGCAGCAGCCGGTTGTGCTCTGAGATTCTGCTCTGGACATGTTTACGTACCGCCTCCCTCCGCTCAGCACGCTAACACGCAAACACACACAATTACACACACGTCTACGTGTCTCATAACTTCATCCTGGTCAGGATCGTGCACGATCGTGATCATACACGCTCTCATACACGCTCTCATACACACGCTCTCATACACACGCTCTCATACACGCTCTCATACACACGCTCTCATACGCGCTCTCATACGCGCTCTCATACACGCGCTCTCATACACGCGCTCTCATACACGCGCTCTCATACACGCTCTCATACACGCGCTCATACACGCGCTCATACACGCTCTCATACACGCTCTCATACACACGCTCTCATACACGCTCTCATACACGCTCTCATACACGCTCTCATACACGCGCTCTCATACACGCGCTCTCATACACGCGCTCTCATACACACGCTCTCATACACGCGCTCTCATACACACGCTCTCATACACGCTCTCATACACGCTCTCATACACGCTCTCATACACACGCTCTCATACACGCTCTCATACACACGCTCTCATACACACGCTCTCATACACACGCTCTCATACACACGCTCTCATACACACTCTCATACACACGCTCTCATACACACGCTCTCATACACACGCTCTCATACACACGCTCTCATACACACGCTCTCATACACACGCTCTCATACACGCTCTCATACACGCTCTCATACACACGCTCTCATACACACGCTCTCATACACACGCTCTCATACACACGCTCTCATACACACGCTCTCATACACACGCTCTCATACACGCTCTCATACACGCGCTCTCATACACGCGCTCTCATACACACGCTCTCATACACGCTCTCATACACACGCTCTCATACACGCTCTCATACACACGCTCTCATACACGCTCTCATACACACGCTCTCATACACACGCTCTCATACACACGCTCTCATACACACGCTCTCATACACACGCTCTCATACACACGCTCTCATACACACGCTCTCATACACGCTCTCATACACGCTCTCATACACGCGCTCTCATACACGCGCTCATACACGCGCTCATACACGCTTTCATACACGCGCTCTCATACACGCGCTCTCATACACGCGCTCTCATACACGCTCTCATACACACGCTCTCATACACGCTCTCATACACACGCTCTCATACACACGCTCTCATACACACGCTCTCATACACACGCTCTCATACACACGCTCTCATACACACGCTCTCATACACGCTCTCATACACGCTCTCATACACGCTCTCATACACACGCTCTCATACACGCTCTCATACACACGCTCTCATACACACGCTCTCATACACACTCTCATACACACGCTCTCATACACACGCTCTCATACGCGCTCTCATACGCGCTCTCATACACGCGCTCTCATACACGCGCTCTCATACACGCGCTCTCATACACGCGCTCTCATACACGCGCTCTCATACACGCGCTCTCATACACGCTCTCATACACGCGCTCATACACGCGCTCATACACGCTCTCATACACGCTCTCATACACACGCTCTCATACACGCTCTCATACACGCGCTCTCATACACGCGCTCTCATACACGCGCTCTCATACACGCGCTCTCATACACGCTCTCATACACGCTCTCATACACGCGCTCATACACGCGCTCATACACGCTCTCATACACGCTCTCATACACGCGCTCATACACGCTCTCATACACGCGCTCATACACGCGCTCATACACGCTCTCATACACGCTCTCATACACGCTCTCATACACGCTCTCATACACGCTCTCATACACGCTCTCATACACGCGCTCATACACGCTCTCATACACGCGCTCATACACGCGCTCATACACGCTCTCATACACGCGCTCATACACGCGCTCATACACACGCTCTCATACACACGCTCTCATACACACTCTCATACACACGCTCTCATACACGCTCTCATACACGCTCTCATACACGCTCTCATACACGCGCTCATACACGCGCTCATACACGCTCTCATACACGCTCTCATACACGCTCTCATACACGCTCTCATACACGCTCTCATACACGCTCTCATACACGCTCTCATACACGCGCTCATACACGCTCTCATACACGCTCTCATACACACGCTCTCATACACGCTCTCATACACGCTCTCATACACACGCTCTCATACACGCTCTCATACACGCGCTCTCATACACGCGCTCTCATACACACGCTCTCATACACGCTCTCATACACGCTCTCATACACGCTCTCATACACGCGCTCATACACGCGCTCATACACGCTCTCATACACGCTCTCATACACACGCTCTCATACACGCTCTCATACACGCTCTCATACACACGCTCTCATACACGCTCTCATACACGCGCTCTCATACACGCGCTCTCATACACACGCTCTCATACACACGCTCTCATACACGCTCTCATACACGCGCTCATACACGCGCTCATACACGCTCTCATACACGCTCTCATACACGCTCTCATACACGCTCTCATACACGCTCTCATACACGCTCTCATACACGCTCTCATACACGCTCTCATACACGCGCTCATACACACGCTCTCATACACGCTCTCATACACGCTCTCATACACACGCTCTCATACACGCTCTCATACACGCTCTCATACACGCTCTCATACACGCGCTCATACACGCTCTCATACACGCTCTCATACACGCTCTCATACACGCTCTCATACACACGCTCTCATACACACTCTCATACACGCTCTCATACACGCTCTCATACACGCTCTCATACACGCTCTCATACACACGCTCTCATACACGCTCTCATACACGCTCTCATACACGCTCTCATACACGCTCTCATACACACGCTCTCATACACACGCTCTCATACACGCTCTCATACACACGCTCATACACGCGCTCATACACGCTCTCATACACGCTCTCATACACGCGCTCTCATACACGCTCTCATACACGCGCTCATACACGCTCTCATACACACGCTCTCATACACGCTCTCATACACGCGCTCATACACGCTCTCATACACGCTCTCATACACGCGCTCTCATACACGCTCTCATACACGCGCTCATACACGCTCTCATACACGCTCTCATACACGCTCTCATACACGCTCTCATACACGCTCTCATACACGCTCTCATACACGCTCTCATACACGCTCTCATACACGCGCTCATACACGCTCTCATACACGCTCTCATACACACGCTCTCATACACGCTCTCATACACGCTCTCATACACACGCTCTCATACACACTCTCATACACGCGCTCTCATACACGCGCTCTCATACACACGCTCTCATACACGCTCTCATACACGCTCTCATACACGCGCTCATACACGCGCTCATACACGCTCTCATACACGCTCTCATACACGCGCTCATACACGCTCTCATACACGCGCTCATACACGCTCTCATACACACGCTCTCATACACGCTCTCATACACGCTCTCATACACACGCTCTCATACACGCTCTCATACACGCTCTCATACACACGCTCTCATACACGCTCTCATACACGCTCTCATACACGCTCTCATACACGCGCTCATACACGCTCTCATACACGCGCTCATACACGCTCTCATACACGCTCTCATACACGCTCTCATACACGCTCTCATACACGCGCTCATACACGCGCTCATACACGCTCTCATACACGCTCTCATACACGCTCTCATACACACGCTCTCATACACACGCTCTCATACACACGCTCTCATACACGCTCTCATACACGCGCTCTCATACACGCGCTCTCATACACGCGCTCTCATACACGCGCTCTCATACACGCTCTCATACACGCGCTCATACACGCGCTCATACACGCTCTCATACACGCTCTCATACACACGCTCTCATACACGCTCTCATACACGCTCTCATACACGCTCTCATACACGCTCTCATACACGCGCTCATACACGCGCTCATACACGCTCTCATACACACGCTCTCATACACGCGCTCTCATACACACGCTCTCATACACGCTCTCATACACACGCTCTCATACACGCTCTCATACACGCGCTCATACACGCTCTCATACACGCTCTCATACACGCGCTCATACACGCGCTCATACACGCGCTCATACACGCTCTCATACACGCGCTCATACACGCGCTCATACACACGCTCTCATACACGCTCTCATACACGCTCTCATACACACGCTCTCATACACGCTCTCATACACGCTCTCATACACGCGCTCATACACGCGCTCATACACGCTCTCATACACGCTCTCATACACGCTCTCATACACGCTCTCATACACGCTCTCATACACGCGCTCATACACGCTTTCATACACGCTCTCATACACGCGCTCTCATACACGCTCTCATACACGCGCTCATACACGCGCTCATACACGCTCTCATACACGCTCTCATACACACGCTCTCATACACACTCTCATACACACGCTCTCATACACGCTCTCATACACGCTCTCATACACGCTCTCATACACACGCTCTCATACACGCTCTCATACACGCTCTCATACACGCTCTCATACACGCTCTCATACACACGCTCTCATACACACTCTCATACACGCTCTCATACACGCTCTCATACACACGCTCTCATACACACGCTCTCATACACACGCTCTCATACACACACTCTCATACACACGCTCTCATACACGCTCTCATACACACGCTCTCATACACACTCTCATACACGCTCTCATACACACGCTCTCATACACACGCTCTCATACACACGCTCTCATACACGCTCTCATACACACGCTCTCATACACACGCTCTCATACACACGCTCTCATACACACGCTCTCATACACACGCTCTCATACACACGCTCTCATACACACGCTCTCATACACACGCTCTCATACACACGCTCTCATACACGCTCTCATACACGCTCTCATACACGCTCTCATACACACGCTCTCATACACGCTCTCATACACACGCTCTCATACACGCTCTCATACACGCTCTCATACACGCTCGCATACACGCTCTCATACACGCTCTCATACACACGCTCTCATACACGCTCTCATACACGCTCTCATACACACGCTCTCATACACACTCTCATACACACGCTCTCATACACGCTCTCATACACGCTCTCATACACGCTCTCATACACGCTCTCATACACACGCTCTCATACACACGCTCTCATACACACTCTCATACACACGCTCTCATACACGCTCTCATACACGCTCTCATACACGCTCTCATACACGCTCTCATACACACGCTCTCATACACGCTCTCATACACGCTCTCATACACGCTCTCATACACACGCTCTCATACACGCTCTCACACACGCTCTCATACACGCTCTCATACACGCTCTCATACACGCTCTCATACACGCTCTCATACACACGCTCTCATACACGCTCTCATACACACGCTCTCATACACACGCTCTCATACACACGCTCTCATACACACTCTCATACACGCTCTCATACACACGCTCTCATACACGCTCTCATACACACGCTCTCATACACGCTCTCATACACACGCTCTCATACACACGCTCTCATACACACGCTCTCATACACACGCTCTCATACACGCTCTCATACACGCTCTCATACACGCTCTCATACACGCTCTCATACACACGCTCTCATACACGCTCTCATACACGCTCTCATACACGCTCTCATACACACGCTCTCATACACACTCTCATACACGCTCTCATACACACGCTCTCATACACACTCTCATACACACGCTCTCATACACGCTCTCATACACGCTCTCATACACGCTCTCATACACGCTCTCATACACACGCTCTCATACACACTCTCATACACGCTCTCATACACACGCTCTCATACACACGCTCTCATACACACGCTCTCATACACGCTCTCATACACGCTCTCATACACACGCTCTCATACACACTCTCAGACACACGCTCTCATACACGCTCTCATACACACGCTCTCATACACACTCTCATACACGCTCTCATACACACGCTCTCATACACACGCTCTCATACACGCTCTCATACACACGCTCTCATACACACGCTCTCATACACACGCTCTCATACACACGCTCTCATACACACGCTCTCATACACACGCTCTCATACACACGCTCTCATACACACGCTCTCATACACACGCTCTCATACACGCTCTCATACACGCTCTCATACACACGCTCTCATACACACTCTCATACACACGCTCTCATACACGCTCTCATACACGCTCTCATACACGCTCTCATACACGCTCTCATACACACGCTCTCATACACACTCTCCTACACGCTCTCATACACACGCTCTCATACACACTCTCATACACACGCTCTCATACACGCTCTCATACACGCTCTCATACACGCTCTCATACACGCTCTCATACACGCTCTCATACACGCTCTCATACACGCTCTCATACACGCTCTCATACACACGCTCTCATACACACTCTCATACACACGCTCTCATACACGCTCTCATACACGCTCTCATACACGCTCTCATACACGCTCTCATACACGCTCTCATACACGCTCTCATACACACGCTCTCATACACGCTCTCATACACGCTCTCATACACGCTCTCATACACACGCTCTCATACACACGCTCTCATACACGCTCTCATACACACGCTCTCATACACACGCTCTCATACACACGCTCTCATACACACGCTCTCATACACACGCTCTCATACACACGCTCTCATACACGCTCTCATACACACGCTCTCATACACACGCTCTCATACACGCTCTCATACACGCTCTCATACACGCTCTCATACACACGCTCTCATACACACGCTCTCATACACACGCTCTCATACACACGCTCTCATACACGCTCTCATACACACGCTCTCATACACACTCTCATACACGCTCTCATACACACGCTCTCATACACACGCTCTCATACACACGCTCTCATACACGCTCTCATACACACGCTCTCATACACACGCTCTCATACACGCTCTCATACACACGCTCTCATACACACTCTCATACACACGCTCTCATACACGCTCTCATACACACGCTCTCATACACACTCTCATACACGCTCTCATACACACGCTCTCATACACACGCTCTCATACACACGCTCTCATACACGCTCTCATACACACGCTCTCATACACACGCTCTCATACACACGCTCTCATACACACGCTCTCATACACACGCTCTCATACACACGCTCTCATACACACGCTCTCATACACACGCTCTCATACACACGCTCTCATACACACGCTCTCATACACGCTCTCATACACACGCTCTCATACACGCTCTCATACACACGCTCTCATACACACGCTCTCATACACACGCTCTCATACACACGCTCTCATACACGCTCTCATACACGCTCTCATACACGCTCTCATACACGCTCTCATACACGCTCTCATACACGCTCTCATACACACGCTCTCATACACACTCTCATACACGCTCTCATACACACGCTCTCATACACACTCTCATACACACGCTCTCATACACGCTCTCATACACGCTCTCATACACGCTCTCATACACGCTCTCATACACGCTCTCATACACACGCTCTCATACACGCTCTCATACACGCTCTCATACACGCTCTCATACACGCTCTCATACACGCTCTCATACACGCTCTCATACACGCTCTCATACACACGCTCTCATACACGCTCTCATACACACGCTCTCATACACACGCTCTCATACACACGCTCTCATACACACGCTCTCATACACACGCTCTCATACACGCTCTCATACACGCTCTCATACACACGCTCTCATACACACGCTCTCATACACACGCTCTCATACACACGCTCTCATACACGCGCTCTCATACACGCGCTCTCATACACGCTCTCATACACGCTCTCATACACACGCTCTCATACACGCTCTCATACACGCTCTCATACACACGCTCTCATACACACGCTCTCATACACACGCTCTCATACACACGCTCTCATACACACGCTCTCATACACACGCTCTCATACACACGCTCTCATACACGCTCTCATACACGCTCTCATACACGCTCTCATACACGCTCTCATACACACGCTCTCATACACGCGCTCATACACGCGCTCTCATACACGCGCTCTCATACACGCGCTCTCATACACACGCTCTCATACACACGCTCTCATACACGCTCTCATACACGCTCTCATACACACGCTCTCATACACGCTTTCATACACGCGCTCTCATACACGCGCTCTCATACACGCGCTCTCATACACGCGCTCTCATACACGCGCTCTCATACACGCGCTCTCATACACACGCTCTCATACACGCGCTCTCATACACACGCTCTCATACACGCTCTCATACACGCTCTCATACACGCTCTCATACACACGCTCTCATACACGCTCTCATACACACGCTCTCATACACACGCTCTCATACACGCTCTCATACACGCTCTCATACACACGCTCTCATACACACTCTCATACACACGCTCTCATACACACGCTCTCATACACGCTCTCATACACGCTCTCATACACACGCTCTCATACACACGCTCTCATACACACGCTCTCATACACACGCTCTCATACACACGCTCTCATACACGCTCTCATACACGCGCTCTCATACACGCGCTCTCATACACACGCTCTCATACACGCTCTCATACACACGCTCTCATACACGCTCTCATACACACGCTCTCATACACGCTCTCATACACACGCTCTCATACACACGCTCTCATACACACGCTCTCATACACACGCTCTCATACACACGCTCTCATACACACGCTCTCATACACGCTCTCATACACGCTCTCATACACGCGCTCTCATACACGCGCTCATACACGCGCTCATACACGCTTTCATACACGCGCTCTCATACACGCGCTCTCATACACGCGCTCTCATACACGCTCTCATACACGCTCTCATACACGCTCGCATACACGCTCTCATACACGCTCTCATACACACGCTCTCATACACGCTCTCATACACGCTCTCATACACACGCTCTCATACACACTCTCATACACACGCTCTCATACACGCTCTCATACACGCTCTCATACACGCTCTCATACACACGCTCTCATACACACTCTCATACACGCTCTCATACACACGCTCTCATACACACTCTCATACACACGCTCTCATACACGCTCTCATACACGCTCTCATACACGCTCTCATACACGCTCTCATACACACGCTCTCATACACGCTCTCATACACGCTCTCATACACGCTCTCATACACACGCTCTCATACACGCTCTCACACACGCTCTCATACACGCTCTCATACACGCTCTCATACACGCTCTCATACACGCTCTCATACACACGCTCTCATACACGCTCTCATACACGCTCTCATACACACGCTCTCATACACACTCTCATACACACGCTCTCATACACGCTCTCATACACGCTCTCATACACGCTCTCATACACGCTCTCATACACACGCTCTCATACACGCTCTCATACACGCTCTCATACACGCTCTCATACACGCTCTCATACACACGCTCTCATACACGCTCTCATACACGCTCTCATACACGCTCTCATACACACGCTCTCATACACACTCTCATACACGCTCTCATACACACGCTCTCATACACACTCTCATACACACGCTCTCATACACGCTCTCATACACGCTCTCATACACACGCTCTCATACACACGCTCTCATACACACGCTCTCATACACACGCTCTCATACACACTCTCATACACACGCTCATATACGCGCTCATACACGCTCTCATACACATGCTCTCATACACGCTCTCATACACGCGCTCTCATACACACGCTCTCATACACATGCTCTCATACACGCTCTCATACACACTCTCATACACATGCTCTCATACACACTCTCATACACACGCTCATACACACGCTCTCATACACGCTCTCATACACACTCTCATACACGCTCTCATACACGCTCTCATACACACGCTCTCATACACACGCTCTCATACACGCTCTCATACACACGCTCTCATACACGCTCTCATACACACGCTCTCATACACACGCTCTCATACACACGCTCTCATACACACTCTCATACACACGCTCTCATACACGCTCTCATACACGCTCTCATACACACGCTCTCATACACACGCTCTCATACACACTCTCATACACACGCTCTCATACACGCTCTCATACACGCTCTCATACACGCTCTCATACACGCTCTCATACACACGCTCTCATACACGCTCTCATACACGCTCTCATACACACGCTCTCATACACACTCTCATACACACGCTCTCATACACGCTCTCATACACGCTCTCATACACGCTCTCATACACGCTCTCATACACGCTCTCATACACGCTCTCATACACGCTCTCATACACGCTCTCATACACGCTCTCATACACGCTCTCATACACACGCTCTCATACACACTCTCATACACACGCTCTCATACACGCTCTCATACACGCTCTCATACACGCTCTCATACACGCTCTCATACACGCTCTCATACACGCTCTCATACACGCTCTCATACACACGCTCTCATACACGCTCTCATACACGCTCTCATACACGCTCTCATACACGCTCTCATACACGCTCTCATACACGCTCTCATACACGCTCTCATACACGCTCTCATACACACGCTCTCATACACGCTCTCATACACACTCTCATACACACGCTCTCATACACACTCTCATACACACGCTCTCATACACGCTCTCATACACGCTCTCATACACACGCTCTCATACACACTCTCATACACACGCTCTCATACACGCTCTCATACACGCTCTCATACACACGCTCTCATACACACTCTCATACACACGCTCTCATACACGCTCTCATACACGCTCTCATACACGCTCTCATACACGCTCTCATACACGCTCTCATACACGCTCTCATACACACGCTCTCATACACGCTCTCATACACGCTCTCATACACGCTCTCATACACACGCTCTCATACACACTCTCATACACACGCTCTCATACACGCTCTCATACACGCTCTCATACACACGCTCTCATACACACGCTCTCATACACACGCTCTCATACACGCTCTCATACACACGCTCTCATACACACTCTCATACACACGCTCTCATACACGCTCTCATACACGCTCTCATACACACGCCATACACGCTCATACACGCTTCATACACGCCTCACACGCTCATACACACGCTCATACACGCTCATACACACGCTCATACACACGCTCATACACGCCTACACGCTCATACACACGCCTCATACACGCTCATACACGCCTCATACACACGCGCTCATACACACGCCTCATACACACGCTCTACACGCTCATACACACGCCTCATACACGCTTCATACACACGCTCATACACGCTTCATACACACGCTTCTCATACACGCTTCATACACACGCTCATACACGCTCTCATACACGCGCTTCATACACACGCCATACACGCGCTCATACACGCTTCATACACGCTCATACACGCCTCATACACGCTTCATACACGCTTCATACACGCTTCATACACACGCTCTCATACACGCCTCATACACGCTTCATACACGCTTCATACACGCTCATACACGCCTCATACACGCTTCATACACGCCTTCATACACGCTTCATACACACGCCATACACGCTCTCATACACGCCTCATACACGCCTCATACACGCTCTCATACACGCCTTTCATACGCGCTCATACACGCTTCATACACGCGCTCATACACACGCTCATACACGCCTACACGCCTTTACACGCTCATACACGCTTCATACACGCCATACACACGCGCTCATACACACGCCTCATACACGCTTCATACACGCTCATACACACGCTTCATACACGCCTCATACACGCGCTCATACACACGCCTCATACACACGCTCATACACACGCTCATACACGCCTTTACACGCGCTTCATACACACGCTTCATACACGCTCATACACGCTTCATACACGCTCATACACACGCTCATACACGCCATACACACGCTCATACACGCTTCATACACGCGCTTCATACACGCTTCATACACGCGCTCATACACGCCTCATACACGCTCATACACGCTCTCATACACGCTCTCATACACGCTCATACACACGCTCATACACACGCCTTACACGCCTCATACACGCTTCATACACACGCTCATACACGCCATACACGCTCATACACGCCATACACGCTTCTCACACGCTCATACACGCTCTCATACACGCTTCATACACGCTCATACACGCTCTCATACACGCTTCATACACGCTCATACACGCTTCATACACGCCATACACGCTCATACACGCTCATACACGCTTCATACACGCTTCATACACACGCTCATACACGCCATACACGCTCTCATACACACGCCATACACGCTTCATACACGCTCATACACGCTCATACACGCCTCATACACACGCCTCATACACGCTCATACACGCTTCATACACGCCTCATACACGCCATACACGCTCTCATACACGCCTCATACACACGCTTCACGCCATACACGCTCATACACGCCTCATACACACGCTTCATACACACGCCTCATACACGCTCATACACGCACGCTTCATACACGCCATACACGCTCATACACACGCCTCATACACGCCTCATACACGCTCATACACGCTTCATACACGCTCATACACGCTTCATACACGCCATACACGCGCCATACACACGCTCATACACGCCTCTCATACACACGCTCATACACGCCTCACACGCTTTCATACACACGCCATACACGCCATACACGCTTCACACGCCTCATACACGCGCTTCATACACGCTTCTCATACACGCCATACACGCCTCATACACGCTTCATACACACGCCTCATACACGCTCATACACGCTCATACACGCTCATACACGCTTCATACACACGCCATACACACGCTTCATACACACGCTTCATACACGCTCATACACGCCTCATACACACGCTTCACGCTCATACACACGCTTCATACACGCCACACGCTCATACACGCCATACACGCTTCATACACACGCCTCACACGCCTCATACACGCTCATACACGCCATACACGCTTCATACACGCTCATACACGCCGCTCATACACGCCTCATACACGCCTCATACACGCGCTCTCATACACGCTTCATACACGCCTCACACGCTCATACACGCTTCATACACGCTTCATACACGCTCACGCCATACACGCTCATACACGCCATACACACGCTTCATACACGCCTCATACACGCCTTCACACGCCATACACGCTCATACACGCGCTCATACACGCTCTCATACACGCCTCATACACGCTTCATACACGCTCTCATACACGCCATACACGCTCATACACACGCCTTCATACACGCTCTCATACACGCCTACACGCCTCATACACGCTCACGCTTCATACACGCCTCATACACGCTCATACACGCTCATACACGCCTCATACACGCTTCATACACACGCCTCATACACGCTCATACACACGCTCATACACGCCATACACGCTCTCATACACGCTCACACGCTCATACACGCTTCATACACGCCATACACGCTCTCATACACGCTTCATACACGCTCATACACACGCTCATACACGCCATACACGCTTTCATACACGCTCACACGCTTGCCATACACACGCCTATACACACGCCATACACGCCATACACGCTCATACACACGCTTCATACACGCTTCATACACACGCTCATACACGCTCATACACACGCTCATACACGCTTCATACACGCTTCATACACACGCTTCATACACACACGCCCATACACGCCATACACACGCCTCATACACGCTTCATACACGCCATACACGCCTTCACACACGCTTCATACACGCTTCATACACACGCTTCATACACGCTCATACACGCTCATACACACGCCATACACGCTTCATACACGCTCATACACGCCTCATACACGCTTCATACACACGCTCATACACGCCTCATACACACGCTCATACACGCTCTCATACACGCTTCATACACGCTTCATACACGCCTCATACACGCCTCATACACACGCTCATACACGCCTCATACACGCCTCATACACACGCCATACACGCTCATACACGCCTCATACACGCTTCATACACGCCATACACGCTCATACACACGCCATACACGCTTCATACACGCCATACACGCTCATACACGCTTCATACACGCTCATACACACGCTTCATACACACGCCATACACGCCATACACACGCTTCATACACACGCCTCATACACGCTTCATACACGCCATACACACGCTTCATACACGCTCATACACGCCTCATACACGCTTCATACACGCTCATACACGCTCACACGCCATACACGCTCATACACGCTCTCATACACGCTCTCATACACACGCTCTCATACACACGCTCTCATACACACGCTCTCATACACACGCTCTCATACACGCTCTCATACACACGCTCTCATACACACGCTCTCATACACACGCTCTCATACACACGCTCTCATACACACGCTCTCATACACACGCTCTCATACACACGCTCTCATACACACGCTCTCATACACACGCTCTCATACACACGCTCTCATACACACGCTCTCATACACACGCTCTCATACACACGCTCTCATACACGCTCTCATACACGCGCTCATACACGCGCTCATACACACGCTCTCATACACACGCTCTCATACACACGCTCTCATACACGCTCTCATACACACGCTCTCATACACGCTCTCATACACACGCTCTCATACACGCTCTCATACACGCTCTCATACACGCTCTCATACACACGCTCTGATACACGCTCTCATACACACGCTCTCATACACGCTCTCATACACACGCTCTCATACACACGCTCTCATACACGCTCTCATACACACGCTCTCATACACACGCTCTCATACACGCTCTCATACACACGCTCTCATACACACGCTCTCATACACGCTCTCATACACACGCTCTCATACACACGCTCTCATACACGCTCTCATACACACGCTCTCATACACACGCTCTCATACACACGCTCTCATACACGCTCTCATACACACGCTCTCATACACACGCTCTCATACACGCTCTCATACACACGCTCTCATACACACGCTCTCATACACGCTCTCATACACACGCTCTCATACACACGCTCTCATACACGCTCTCATACACGCTCTCATACACACGCTCTCATACACACGCTCTCATACACGCTCTCATACACACGCTCTCATACACACGCTCTCATACACACGCTCTCATACACACGCTCTCATACACACGCTCTCATACACGCTCTCATACACGCGCTCATACACGCGCTCATACACACGCTCTCATACACACGCGCTCATACACGCTCTCATACACACGCTCTCATACACGCTCTCATACACGCTCTCATACACACGCTCTCATACACGCTCTCATACACACGCTCTCATACACACGCTCTCATACACACGCTCTCATACACACGCTCTCATACACACGCTCTCATACACACGCTCTCATACACGCTCTCATACACACGCTCTCATACACGCTCTCATACACGCGCTCATACACGCGCTCTCATACACACGCTCTGATACACGCTCTCATACACACGCTCTCATACACACGCTCTGATACACACGCTCTCATACACACGCTCTCATACACACGCTCTGATACACGCTCTCATACACGCTCTCATACACACGCTCTCATACACACGCTCTCATACACACGCTCTCATACACACGCTCTCATACACACGCTCTCATACACACGCTCTCATACACACGCTCTCATACACGCTCTCATACACGCTCTCATACACGCTCTCATACACACGCTCTCATACACGCTCTCATACACACGCTCTCATACACACGCTCTCATACACACGCTCTCATACACACGCTCTCATACACACGCTCTCATACACACGCTCTCATACACACGCTCTCATACACACTCTCATACACACTCTCATACACACGCTCTCATACACACTCTCATACACACGCTCTCATACACACGCTCTCATACACACGCTCTCATACACACTCTCATACACACTCTCATACACACTCTCATACACACTCTCATACACACTCTCATACACACTCTCATACACACTCTCATACACACTCTCATACACACACTCTCATACACACTCTCATACACACTCTCATACACACGCTCTCATACACACGCTCTCATACACACGCTCTCATACACACGCTCTCATACACACGCTCTCATACACACGCTCTCATACACACGCTCTCATACACGCTCTCATACACACGCTCTCATACACGCTCTCATACACGCGCTCATACACGCGCTCATACACGCGCTCTCATACACGCGCTCTCATACACGCGCTCTCATACACGCGCTCTCATACACGCGCTCTCATACACGCGCTCTCATACACGCGCTCTCATACACGCGCTCTCATACACGCGCTCTCATACACGCTCTCATACACACGCTCTCATACACACGCTCTCATACACGCTCTCATACACACGCTCTCATACACACGCTCTCATACACACGCTCTCATACACGCTCTCATACACGCGCTCATACACACGCTCTCATACACACGCGCTCATACACGCTCTCATACACACGCTCTCATACACGCTCTCATACACGCTCTCATACACACGCTCTCATACACGCTCTCATACACACGCTCTCATACACACGCTCTCATACACACGCTCTCATACACACGCTCTCATACACGCTCTCATACACACGCTCTCATACACGCTCTCATACACGCGCTCATACACGCGCTCTCATACACACGCTCTGATACACGCTCTCATACACACGCTCTCATACACACGCTCTGATACACACGCTCTCATACACACGCTCTCATACACACGCTCTGATACACGCTCTCATACACGCTCTCATACACACGCTCTCATACACACGCTCTCATACACACGCTCTCATACACACGCTCTCATACACACGCTCTCATACACACGCTCTCATACACACGCTCTCATACACGCTCTCATACACGCTCTCATACACACGCTCTCATACACACGCTCTCATACACACGCTCTCATACACACGCTCTGATACACGCTCTCATACACGCTCTCATACACACGCTCTGATACACGCTCTGATACACGCTCTCATACACGCTCTCATACACACGCTCTCATACACACGCTCTCATACACACGCTCTCATACACACGCTCTCATACACACGCTCTCATACACACGCTCATACACACGCTCTCATACACACTCTCATACACACTCTCATACACACACTCATACACACGCTCTCATACACGCTCTCATACACGCTCTCATACACACGCTCATACACACGCTCTCATACACGCTCTCATACACGCTCTCATACACACGCTCATACACACGCTCTCATACACGCTCTCATACACGCTCTCATACACACGCTCTCATACACGCTCTCATACACGCGCTCATACACGCTCTCATACACGCTCTCATACACGCTCTCATACACGCTCTCATACACGCTCTCATACACGCTCTCATACACACGCTCTCATACACACGCTCTCATACACACGCTCTCATACACGCTCTCATACACACGCTCTCATACACGCTCTCATACACACGCTCTCATACACGCGCTCATACACACGCTCTCATACACGCTCTCATACACGCTCTCATACACGCTCTCATACACGCTCTCATACACACGCTCTCATACACGCTCTCATACACGCTCTCATACACACGCTCTCATACACACGCTCTCATACACGCTCTCATACACACGCTCTCATACACGCTCTCATACACACGCTCTCATACACGCGCTCATACACACGCTCTCATACACGCTCTCATACACGCTCTCATACACGCTCTCATACACGCTCTCATACACACGCTCTCATACACGCTCTCATACACGCTCTCATACACGCTCTCATACACACGCTCTCATACACGCGCTCATACACGCTCTCATACACACGCTCTCATACACACGCTCTCATACACACGCTCTCATACACGCTCTCATACACACGCTCTCATACACACGCTCTCATACACACGCTCTCATACACACGCTCTCATACACACGCTCTCATACACGCTCTCATACACACGCTCTCATACACACGCTCTCATACACGCTCTCATACACACGCTCTCATACACGCTCTCATACACGCTCTCATACACACTCTCATACACGCGCTCATACACGCGCTCATACACACGCTCTCATACACACGCTCTCATACACGCGCTCTCATACACACGCTCTCATACACACGCTCTCATACACGCTCTCATACACACGCTCTCATACACGCTCTCATACACGCTCTCATACACACGCTCTCATACACGCTCTCATACACACGCTCTCATACACGCTCTCATACACGCTCTCATACACGCTCTCATACACGCTCTCATACACACGCTCTCATACACGCTCTCATACACGCTCTCATACACACGCTCTCATACACACGCTCTCATACACACGCTCTCATACACGCTCTCATACACACTCTCATACACACGCTCTCATACACGCTCTCATACACACTCTCATACACACGCTCTCATACACACGCTCTCATACACGCTCTCATACACACGCTCTCATACACACTCTCATACACACGCTCTCATACACGCTCTCATACACACTCTCATACACACGCTCTCATACACACGCTCTCATACACACGCTCTCATACACACGCTCTCATACACGCTCTCATACACACGCTCTCATACACACGCTCTCATACACGCTCTCATACACACGCTCTCATACACGCTCTCATACACGCTCTCATACACGCTCTCATACACGCGCTCATACACGCGCTCATACACACGCTCTCATACACGCTCTCATACACGCTCTCATACACGCTCTCATACACGCTCTCATACACGCGCTCATACACGCGCTCTCATACACGCTCTCATACACGCTCTCATACACGCTCTCATACACGCTCTCATACACGCTCTCATACACGCGCTCATACACGCGCTCATACACACGCGCTCATACACGCGCTCATACACACGCTCTCATACACGCTCTCATACACGCTCTCATACACGCTCTCATACACGCGCTCTCATACACGCGCTCTCATACACGCGCTCTCATACACACGCTCTCATACACGCTCTCATACACACGCTCTCATACACGCTCTCATACACGCTCTCATACACGCTCTCATACACACGCTCTCATACACGCTCTCATACACACGCTCTCATACACACACTCTCATACACGCTCTCATACACACGCTCTCATACACGCTCTCATACACGCTCTCATACACGCTCTCATACACGCTCTCATACACACGCTCTCATACACACTCTCATACACGCTCTCATACACGCGCTCATACACGCTCTCATACACACGCTCTCATACACGCTCTCATACACACGCTCTCATACACGCTCTCATACACGCTCTCATACACGCTCTCATACACGCGCTCATACACACGCTCTCATACACGCTCTCATACACACGCTCTCATACACGCTCTCATACACGCTCTCATACACGCTCTCATACACGCTCTCATACACACGCTCTCATACACACGCTCTCATACACGCTCTCATACACACGCTCTCATACACGCTCTCATACACACGCTCTCATACACGCTCTCATACACGCTCTCATACACGCTCTCATACACGCTCTCATACACACGCTCTCATACACACGCTCTCATACACACGCTCTCATACACACGCTCTCATACACACGCTCTCATACACACGCTCTCATACACGCGCTCATACACGCGCTCATACACGCTCTCATACACGCTCTCATACACGCTCTCATACACGCTCTCATACACGCTCTCATACACGCTCTCATACACACGCTCTCATACACGCTCTCATACACGCTCTCATACACGCTCTCATACACACGCTCTGATACACGCTCTCATACACACGCTCTCATACACGCTCTCATACACACGCTCTCATACACACGCTCTCATACACGCTCTCATACACGCTCTCATACACGCTCTCATACACGCTCTCATACACGCTCTCATACACGCTCTCATACACACGCTCTCATACACACGCTCTCATACACACGCTCTCATACACACGCTCTCATACACACGCTCTCATACACACGCTCTCATACACGCTCTCATACACGCTCTCATACACACGCTCTCATACACGCTCTCATACACGCTCTCATACACACGCTCTCATACACGCTCTCATACACACGCTCTCATACACACGCTCTCATACACACGCTCTCATACACACGCTCTCATACACGCTCTCATACACGCTCTCATACACACGCTCTCATACACGCTCTCATACACGCTCTCATACACACGCTCTCATACACACGCTCTCATACACGCTCTCATACACGCTCTCATACACACGCTCTCATACACACGCTCTCATACACGCTCTCATACACACGCTCTCATACACACGCTCTCATACACACGCTCTCATACACACGCTCTCATACACACGCTCTCATACACACGCTCTCATACACGCGCTCATACACGCGCTCATACACACGCTCTCATACACACGCGCTCATACACGCTCTCATACACACGCTCTCATACACGCTCTCATACACGCTCTCATACACACGCTCTCATACACGCTCTCATACACACGCTCTCATACACACGCTCTCATACACGCTCTCATACACACGCTCTCATACACGCTCTCATACACGCGCTCATACACGCGCTCTCATACACGCGCTCTGATACACGCTCTCATACACACGCTCTCATACACGCTCTCATACACACGCTCTGATACACGCTCTCATACACGCTCTCATACACACGCTCTCATACACACGCTCTCATACACACGCTCTGATACACGCTCTCATACACACGCTCTGATACACGCTCTCATACACGCTCTCATACACACGCTCTCATACACACGCTCTCATACACACGCTCTCATACACACGCTCTCATACACACGCTCTGATACACGCTCTCATACACGCTCTCATACACACGCTCTCATACACACGCTCTCATACACACGCTCTGATACACGCTCTCATACACGCTCTCATACACGCGCTCTGATACACGCTCTCATACACGCTCTCATACACACGCTCTCATACACACGCTCTCATACACACGCTCATACACACGCTCATACACGCTCTCATACACGCGCTCTGATACACGCTCTCATACACGCGCTCTGATACACGCTCTCATACACGCGCTCTGATACACGCTCTCATACACGCTCTCATACACACGCTCTCATACACACGCTCTCATACACACGCTCTCATACACACGCTCTCATACACGCTCTCATACACGCTCTCATACACGCTCTCATACACGCTCTCATACACACGCTCTCATACACACGCTCTCATACACGCTCTCATACACACGCTCTCATACACGCTCTCATACACGCTCTCATACACGCTCTCATACACGCTCTCATACACACACTCTCATACACGCTCTCATACACGCGCTCATACACGCTCTCATACACGCGCTCATACACGCTCTCATACACGCTCTCATACACACACTCTCATACACGCTCTCATACACACGCTCTCATACACACTCTCATACACGCTCTCATACACGCGCTCATACACGCTCTCATACACGCTCTCATACACGCTCTCATACACACGCTCTCATACACGCTCTCATACACGCTCTCATACACGCTCTCATACACACGCTCTCATACACACGCTCTCATACACGCTCTCATACACGCTCTCATACACGCTCTCATACACACGCTCTCATACACACGCTCTCATACACACGCTCTCATACACACGCTCTCATACACGCTCTCATACACACGCTCTCATACACACGCTCTCATACACACGCTCTCATACACACGCTCTCATACACGCTCTCATACACACGCTCTCATACACACGCTCTCATACACGCTCTCATACACACGCTCTCATACACACGCTCTCATACACACGCTCTCATACACGCTCTCATACACGCTCTCATACACACGCTCTCATACACACGCTCTCATACACGCTCTCATACACGCTCTCATACACACGCTCTCATACACACGCTCTCATACACACGCTCTCATACACACGCTCTCATACACGCTCTCATACACGCTCTCATACACGCTCTCATACACGCTCTCATACACGCTCTCATACACACGCTCTCATACACGCTCTCATACACGCTCTCATACACACTCTCTCATACACGCTCTCATACACACGCTCTCATACACACGCTCTCATACACACGCTCTCATACACACGCTCTCATACACACGCTCTCATACACACGCTCTCATACACACGCTCTCATACACACGCTCTCATACACACGCTCTCATACACACGCTCTCATACACGCTCTCATACACGCTCTCATACACACGCTCTCATACACGCTCTCATACACACGCTCTCATACACGCTCTCATACACGCTCTCATACACACACTCTCATACACACTCTCATACACGCTCTCATACACGCTCTCATACACGCTCTCATACACACACTCTCATACACACTCTCATACACGCTCTCATACACGCTCTCATACACACACTCTCATACACACTCTCATACACGCTCTCATACACACTCTCATACACGCTCTCATACACGCTCTCATACACACACTCTCATACACGCTCTCATACACGCTCTCATACACGCGCTCATACACGCTCTCATACACGCTCTCATACACACACTCTCATACACGCTCTCATACACACGCTCTCATACACACTCTCATACACGCTCTCATACACGCGCTCATACACGCTCTCATACACACGCTCTCATACACACGCTCTCATACACACGCTCTCATACACACTCTCATACACGCTCTCATACACACGCTCTCATACACGCTCTCATACACGCTCTCATACACGCTCTCATACACGCTCTCATACACACGCTCTCATACACACGCTCTCATACACGCTCTCATACACGCTCTCATACACGCTCTCATACACACGCTCTCATACACACGCTCTCATACACACGCTCTCATACACACGCTCTCATACACACGCTCTCATACACGCTCTCATACACACGCTCTCATACACACGCTCTCATACACACGCTCTCATACACGCTCTCATACACGCTCTCATACACGCTCTCATACACGCTCTCATACACACGCTCTCATACACACGCTCTCATACACGCTCTCATACACGCTCTCATACACGCTCTCATACACGCTCTCATACACACGCTCTCATACACACGCTCTCATACACGCTCTCATACACACGCTCTCATACACACGCTCTCATACACGCTCTCATACACGCTCTCATACACGCTCTCATACACGCTCTCATACACGCTCTCATACACGCTCTCATACACGCTCTCATACACACGCTCTCATACACACGCTCTCATACACACGCTCTCATACACGCTCTCATACACGCTCTCATACACGCTCTCATACACGCTCTCATACACGCTCTCATACACACGCTCTCATACACACGCTCTCATACACGCTCTCATACACGCTCTCATACACGCTCTCATACACACGCTCTCATACACACGCTCTCATACACGCTCTCATACACACGCTCTCATACACACGCTCTCATACACACGCTCTCATACACACGCTCTCATACACACGCTCTCATACACGCTCTCATACACACGCTCTCATACACACGCTCTCATACACACTCTCATACACACTCTCATACACGCGCTCATACACACGCTCTCATACACACGCTCTCATACACACGCTCTCATACACGCGCTCATACACACGCTCTCATACACACGCTCTCATACACACGCTCTCATACACACGCTCTCATACACGCTCTCATACACGCTCTCATACACACGCTCTCATACACACGCTCTCATACACACTCTCATACACACTCTCATACACGCGCTCATACACACGCTCTCATACACACGCTCTCATACACACGCTCTCATACACACTCTCATACACACTCTCATACACACTCTCATACACACGCTCTCATACACACGCTCTCATACACACGCTCTCATACACGCTCTCATACACACGCTCTCATACACACGCTCTCATACACACTCTCATACACACTCTCATACACACGCTCTCATACACACGCTCTCATACACACGCTCTCATACACACGCTCTCATACACACGCTCTCATACACGCTCTCATACACACGCTCTCATACACACGCTCTCATACACGCTCTCATACACGCTCTCATACACGCGCTCATACACGCGCTCTCATACACGCGCTCTCATACACGCTCTCATACACGCTCTCATACACGCGCTCATACACGCTCTCATACACGCTCTCATACACGCTCTCATACACACGCTCTCATACACATGCTCTCATACACACGCTGTCATACACACGCTCTCATACACATGCTCTCATACACGCGCTCATACACGCTCTCATACACATGCTCTCATACACATGCTCTCATACACATGCTCTCATACACGCGCTCTCATACACGCGCTCTCATACACGCGCTCTCATACACACTCTCATACACATGCTCTCATACACGCTCTCATACACGCTCTCATACACGCGCTCTCATACACACGCTCTCATACACACGCTCTCATACACGCTCTCATACACGCGCTCATACACGCGCTCATACACGCTCTCATACACGCTCTCATACACGCTCTCATACACGCGCTCTCATACACGCGCTCTCATACACGCTCTCATACACGCTCTCATACACGCGCTCATACACGCGCTCATACACGCTCTCATACACGCTCTCATACACGCTCTCATACACGCTTTCATACACGCTCTCATACACGCGCTCTCATACACGCTCTCATACACGCGCTCATACACGCGCTCATACACGCTCTCATACACGCTCTCATACACGCTCTCATACACGCTCTCATACACACGCTCTCATACACGCTCTCATACACGCTCTCATACACGCGCTCTCATACACGCGCTCTCATACACGCTCTCATACACGCTCTCATACACGCTCTCATACACGCGCTCTCATACACGCGCTCTCATACACACGCTCTCATACACGCTCTCATACACACGCTCTCATACACGCTCTCATACACGCTCTCATACACGCTCTCATACACACGCTCTCATACACGCTCTCATACACGCTCTCATACACGCTCTCATACACACGCTCTCATACACACGCTCTCATACACACGCTCTCATACACACGCTCTCATACACGCTCTCATACACACGCTCTCATACACGCTCTCATACACACGCTCTCATACACGCTCTCATACACACGCTCTCATACACGCTCTCATACACACGCTCTCATACACACGCTCTCATACACGCTCTCATACACACGCTCTGATACACGCTCTCATACACACGCTCTCATACACGCTCTCATACACACGCTCTCATACACACGCTCTCATACACGCTCTCATACACGCTCTCATACACGCTCTCATACACACGCTCTCATACACACGCTCTCATACACACGCTCTCATACACACGCTCTCATACACGCTCTCATACACGCTCTCATACACACGCTCTCATACACACGCTCTCATACACACGCTCTCATACACGCTCTCATACACACGCTCTCATACACGCTCTCATACACACGCTCTCATACACACGCTCTCATACACACGCTCTCATACACGCTCTCATACACGCTCTCATACACGCTCTCATACACGCTCTCATACACACGCTCTCATACACACGCTCTCATACACGCTCTCATACACGCTCTCATACACGCTCTCATACACGCTCTCATACACACGCTCTCATACACGCTCTCATACACACGCTCTCATACACGCTCTCATACACGCTCTCATACACGCTCTCATACACACACTCTCATACACGCTCTCATACACGCGCTCATACACGCTCTCATACACGCTCTCATACACACACTCTCATACACGCGCTCATACACGCTCTCATACACACTCTCATACACACGCTCTCATACACACGCTCTCATACACGCTCTCATACACACACTCTCATACACACACTCATACACACACTCATACACACGCTCTCATACACACGCTCTCATACACACGCTCTCATACACGCTCTCATACACACACTCTCATACACGCTCTCATACACACGCTCTCATACACGCTCTCATACACGCTCTCATACACACTCTCATACACGCTCTCATACACGCGCTCATACACGCTCTCATACACACGCTCTCATACACACACTCTCATACACGCTCTCATACACACACTCTCATACACGCTCTCATACACACGCTCTCATACACGCTCTCATACACGCTCTCATACACACTCTCATACACGCTCTCATACACGCGCTCATACACGCTCTCATACACACTCTCATACACACGCTCTCATACACGCTCTCATACACGCTCTCATACACACACTCTCATACACACGCTCTCATACACGCTCTCATACACGCTCTCATACACGCTCTCATACACACGCTCTCATACACGCTCTCATACACACGCTCTCATACACACGCTCTCATACACGCTCTCATACACGCTCTCATACACACGCTCTCATACACACGCTCTCATACACGCTCTCATACACGCTCTCATACACGCTCTCATACACGCTCTCATACACACGCTCTCATACACACGCTCTCATACACACGCTCTCATACACGCTCTCATACACACGCTCTCATACACGCTCTCATACACACGCTCTCATACACGCTCTCATACACACGCTCTCATACACACGCTCTCATACACACGCTCTCATACACGCTCTCATACACGCTCTCATACACGCTCTCATACACACGCTCTCATACACGCTCTCATACACGCTCTCATACACGCTCTCATACACGCTCTCATACACACGCTCTCATACACACGCTCTCATACACACGCTCTCATACACGCTCTCATACACGCTCTCATACACGCTCTCATACACGCTCTCATACACGCTCTCATACACACGCTCTCATACACGCTCTCATACACACGCTCTCATACACGCTCTCATACACACGCTCTCATACACACGCTCTCATACACACGCTCTCATACACGCTCTCATACACGCTCTCATACACGCTCTCATACACGCTCTCATACACACGCTCTCATACACACGCTCTCATACACGCTCTCATACACGCTCTCATACACACGCTCTCATACACACGCTCTCATACACGCTCTCATACACACGCTCTCATACACACGCTCTCATACACACGCTCTCATACACGCTCTCATACACGCTCTCATACACGCTCTCATACACGCTCTCATACACGCTCTCATACACACGCTCTCATACACGCTCTCATACACGCTCTCATACACGCTCTCATACACGCTCTCATACACACGCTCTCATACACGCTCTCATACACACGCTCTCATACACGCTCTCATACACACGCTCTCATACACGCTCTCATACACGCTCTCATACACACGCTCTCATACACACGCTCTCATACACGCTCTCATACACACGCTCTCATACACACGCTCTCATACACGCTCTCATACACACGCTCTCATACACGCTCTCATACACGCTCTCATACACACGCTCTCATACACACGCTCTCATACACACGCTCTCATACACACGCTCTCATACACACGCTCTCATACACACGCTCTCATACACGCTCTCATACACACGCTCTCATACACACGCTCTCATACACACGCTCTCATACACGCTCTCATACACACGCTCTCATACACACGCTCTCATACACACGCTCTCATACACGCTCTCATACACACGCTCTCATACACGCTCTCATACACGCTCTCATACACACGCTCTCATACACACTCTCATACACGCTCTCATACACACGCTCTCATACACACGCTCTCATACACACGCTCTCATACACGCTCTCATACACGCTCTCATACACGCTCTCATACACACGCTCTCATACACGCTCTCATACACACGCTCTCATACACGCTCTCATACACACGCTCTCATACACGCTCTCATACACACGCTCTCATACACGCTCTCATACACGCTCTCATACACGCTCTCATACACACGCTCTCATACACGCTCTCATACACACGCTCTCATACACGCTCTCATACACGCTCTCATACACACGCTCTCATACACACGCTCTCATACACGCTCTCATACACACGCTCTCATACACACGCTCTCATACACACGCTCTCATACACACGCTCTCATACACACGCTCTCATACACGCTCTCATACACACGCTCTCATACACACGCTCTCATACACGCTCTCATACACACGCTCTCATACACACGCTCTCATACACACGCTCTCATACACACGCTCTCATACACACGCTCTCATACACGCTCTCATACACACGCTCTCATACACGCTCTCATACACGCTCTCATACACACGCTCTCATACACACGCTCTCATACACGCTCTCATACACGCTCTCATACACACGCTCTCATACACACGCTCTCATACACGCTCTCATACACACGCTCTCATACACACGCTCTCATACACACGCTCTCATACACACGCTCTCATACACACGCTCTCATACACGCTCTCATACACGCTCTCATACACGCTCTCATACACACGCTCTCATACACGCTCTCATACACACGCTCTCATACACACGCTCTCATACACACGCTCTCATACACGCTCTCATACACACGCTCTCATACACACGCTCTCATACACGCTCTCATACACACGCTCTCATACACACGCTCTCATACACACGCTCTCATACACACGCTCTCATACACACTCTCATACACGCTCTCATACACACGCTCTCATACACACGCTCTCATACACACGCTCTCATACACGCTCTCATACACACGCTCTCATACACACGCTCTCATACACACGCTCTCATACACACGCTCTCATACACACGCTCTCATACACGCTCTCATACACGCGCTCATACACGCTCTCATACACACGCTCTCATACACACGCTCTCATACACACGCTCTCATACACGCTCTCATACACACGCTCTCATACACACGCTCTCATACACACGCTCTCATACACGCTCTCATACACGCGCTCATACACGCTCTCATACACACGCTCTCATACACACGCTCTCATACACACGCTCTCATACACACGCTCTCATACACACGCTCTCATACACACGCTCTCATACACACGCTCTCATACACGCTCTCATACACACGCTCTCATACACGCTCTCATACACGCGCTCTCATACACGCGCTCATACACGCTCTCATACACGCTCTCATACACGCTCTCATACACGCTCTCATACACGCGCTCATACACGCTCTCATACACGCTCTCATACACACACTCTCATACACACGCTCTCATACACGCTCTCATACACGCTCTCATACACGCTCTCATACACACACTCTCATACACACGCTCTCATACACGCTCTCATACACGCTCTCATACACGCTCTCATACACGCGCTCATACACGCTCTCATACACACACTCTCATACACACGCTCTCATACACGCTCTCATACACGCTCTCATACACGCTCTCATACACGCTCTCATACACACACTCTCATACACACGCTCTCATACACACGCGCTCATACACGCTCTCATACACACACTCTCATACACACGCTCTCATACACGCTCTCATACACGCGCTCATACACGCGCTCATACACACACTCTCATACACACGCTCTCATACACGCTCTCATACACACGCTCTCATACACACGCTCTCATACACACGCTCTCATACACACGCTCTCATACACACGCTCTCATACACACGCTCTCATACACGCTCTCATACACGCTCTCATACACACGCTCTCATACACACGCTCTCATACACACGCTCTCATACACACACTCTCATACACGCGCTCATACACGCTCTCATACACGCGTTCATACACACTTTATATGAGCTTAAATGACTTGACCATTTTAAGGTTTTATTTTTCTGTGATTCAGTTCCACACATGCCTGTAATCTCTGAGCCGTTCTCTCATACTCTTTCTGCAGCAGCTCCAGTCGCTTCTTCAGCTGTAAGAAAGTATAAATAATAAATAATGTGCATCCAAATGTAAGTCCATACATCTGTATCTAATACACTGACCAGGCCATTTACTTAATTCCAGATTTAAAATACTGGCTTTTAGGGGTCATGTAAACAGCTAGTGAAGTCAGATCATTTGACTCAGATCAACAACAAGACCCCCGGTGATGTTATGGTTATTTAAACACCATACTTATTCACCTTTGCCTTATTATGGCTGATGATGTTTCATGAAATCTTACTCAACGTTTATCAATTCTGAATCGAATCTCATAATTAACCTAAAACAGCCGAATCAAAGAACCGACTCTTTCTCAAATGACTCACCACTACTTGTCAGAATCTTCAGGAAAAAAAATAAGCTTATTACATTATATTTTATTTTACTTACTTCTTCTTTATCTTGGCTTGTGAGACTTTCCTCCGACATTCTGACTATTCCTTCTGCAATGGACAATAAAAAGAAAACAAAAACGGGTAAATGATATAGCTTTCCTACTGGGCGTCGTCCCAAATTAACTCTCTGTTGTACATCTGGTTCCCTATACAGCGCCCTAAACACCATGACTTCATGCCCTATATAGTGCACTTACAAAGGGCACACGGCGCTATTCAGGACGCGACCATGGTTGAGGTAACAAGCCTTACTAGCTAGCCAATCGCTAACTACAAGTTTTAAAGCGTTTAGCTTAAGAAAAACAGACATATACCTATGTGAAAAAGATGTTATATCTCAGCTTAATCATGACACACTGGATTTAAAAATGCCAGTTATAATTTAGTTAATAATAATACTGTAATTCTGTGAAGTTGATGTCCGTCTTCACGGACAGCCATAACAAATTTCCCGCGACTGAAAATGGCAGGCAAAAGTAATCGATAACTACACGTTGAGACGTGTGGAAAATTGTTGTTCACCAAATTCATGTTCATGTTAATTTGTTTAGCATTTTGATGTATAGCTATTTTATAACAACATATTTATGTTATTATGTGTATATATTTCATGTCATTTAAGCGTAATGGACTGCAATGGAGCTGTTATCGTGCTCGATGCATGATGTCTGATTTAGTGTTCTGGTTTATTACTGTAAAGTATGAACTTCATTTTTTCTCAAAAACTGAAAAGGAAAATAATCACAATAGTAAATCATATATTATTATGGCATGAAGGAATATTTCTTTCATATGTCTCTTCTTTTATATTTGATGTGTTTGTGGTTAGTGGTTCTTTAACAAATGAAATAACTTTTAAGCAAAATCTTTTATTCAGTAACAGCATCTCGTTATAGAGCCAATACAATATATAGACAATATATACAATTATACAAATAAATCGATTCATTTATACAAAAAAAAACATACTAACATTCATCTTACGTTCCTTTCTAATTCAGATTCAATTATCTAACAAAACATTTTTAATGAAAGAAAATGACAGACACTGGTAACTTAATCTGTGATGCTTGAATAAAGCAGTTTATTAAAATAAAACAAGAAGAATTAAAACTGTACACACTGTAAATAAAGCGATCGGCTCAGACAGGTCTGGAATGTAAAGTTTATTTTTGAAAGGTGCCCTGGAGCAGTGACGCTGTGGAAGTTTATCGAGCATCATCACACACTCGTCTGAGACGTGATAGCACACGTTCAGTCTCATCAAATAGACTGGAATCATTTCATGGAGCTTAGGAGCTGAAATAAAAGTATTTTTATAAGAATTTCATATCCATTTGAGACATTTCAAGTCAAGAGGCTTTTATCAACACTTTGACCACATATAGCTGATGCAGTACACAGTGAAATGAAACAACGCTCCTCCAGGAACATAGTGCTAAAAAACACACACAGATCTGCATAAGACAACACAGAAGCAGGGCTAAAGAGTAAAAGAGTGTCTGTGTAAAGCTCACAGCATCGTCAAGGACATCTCTCATCCAGCCATAAACTCTTTACCCTCCTACCCTCTGGGAAGAGGTTCAGGTGCCTGTTCTCCAACACCAGCAGGCTAAGGAACAGCTTTTACTCCACAGCTGTCTCCTTACTGATCTCTTCAACCCCACCCCCACCCCCCGACGGTAATATCCCCATCAGTCATAACATTATGACCACCTGTCTAATACTGTTTTGTTCTATTTTTCCTTCCAAACCAGCCCTGACCCTGAAAGGGTGTACCACTGGTCTGGTCTAAAAATGGTCTGGAACAATGCTTAGGTAGGTGGTACGTGTCAAAGTAACATCCACATGGGTGCAGGACCCAAGGTTTCCCAGCAGAACACTGACCAAAGCAGGACACTGCCTCCACCAGCTCGCCTTCTTCCCATAGTGCATCCTGGTGCCAGGTGTTCCCCAGGTAAGAGATGCACACGGACATCCACGTGATGGAAAAGAAAACTTGATTCATCAGACCAGGCCACCTTCTTCCATTGCTCCGTGGTCCAGTTCTGATGCTCACGTGCCCATTGTTGGTGCTTTTGATGGTGCACAGGGGTCAGCATGGGCACCCTGACCGGTCTGTGGCTATGCGGCTCCATACACAACAAACTGTCCTGCACTGTGTATTCTGACCTCTTTCTATCAGAACCAGCATTAACTTCTTCAGCAGTTTGAGCAACAGTATCTCGTCTGTTGGATCGGATCACACGGGTCAGCCTTCTCTCCCCACGTGCATCAATGAGCCTTGACCGCCCATGACCCTGTCGCCGGTTCACCACTGTTCCTTCCTTGGACCACTTTTGATAGATACTGACCACTGCAGACCGGGAACACCCCACAAGAGCTGCAGTTTTGGAGATGCTCTGATCCAGTGGTCTAGCCATCACAATTTGGTCCTTTTGTATTGAAGTTGTTGGGTATAAGACAACACAAATGTTACATATCTTACCATAGAAATGGATCCCAGGTTTTGTATTTATAATAATGACTAGAATGTGTCCTGGGATTATGTGACCTAGACTAGCTCTATTCCAATAACACTGGTACCAGTCAATTCCCTTTCACATGAGGTCACAGCGTCCTTCCCAGAAAAGCTCTGGACACACAGGACACTGGATCAAGGTGACATTTGTGGAGGATGTGAGGGTAAAAATGTTTTTTACGTCATGGCACATGGACCCTTGTTGTTATGGTAAGAGTGTGAAGAAGAGGACATCTGAACCGTGATCCTGCAGGATTACACAGCGCAGGGTCACTCTGACTGTTCCACTATAATAAAGCTTTCCAGGCGACTGATACCTGTCATGAGTCTCACACACACACACACATACACACAGTCCAGGTCCTCATAAATATTCTAATTCAGTAGTCAGAGGGACTATTTTCCTGAATTTTCTTATTTCTAGTGCACAGAATTTACCCCTTATTAATGAGCTGATAAATCAGTGTGTGTGTGTGTAGAGTAAATGCATGAATAGATAAACAAATCCAAATCAGGCCTTTGTGCTGGTGTTGTGTTGTTGTTCTGTGGATGGAGAGGTCAGGGGTGTATTCAGGTTACTCTGCGTTGCCATGACGACGGTTCACTGCATTTTTTAATGTTAATCAAATCCTACTGCGTTACTGAACGGCTTCCCCTGCACATGGAAGTGTAATATAGGTGTAATAAATGTCTTACTCTTTATTCTGTGTCTACACCTCCACTCAGAGAACTGCTCAGGAGGATGGAAACTGTACCATTATTAAAGATTATATAGTCATAATAAAATAAATATTTATTTTATTTATTATTTGACCTGTACCTTAATGGCAGAATTTGTTTTCCTAATTTTGGAAAAGTAGATGTTACTGCAGTGGTTTAATAACAGCTGGATAAATAGATGGGTCTTAGTTACATCTATTATTATTATTATTATTATTATTATTATTATTATTATCATCATCAGTGATGGTTGGGGATGTTATAAGTTATGGGTGGAATCTAAAAATCAACCTTTTTATTAAAATCCCACCTATTTATGGTGTTTATGTATAAACTGCTCTCATCTTTCCAGTAGAGGAGACTGAGGCGTGACGCTGTGCTGCTATATAAAGCGCCACATGTAGATTTGGATCTCAGCCCACGCTCAGTCCTCTTGTGTTGATGGATTTCCATATTTTTAACATAGCTTTATTCACGTGTTCATCAGTGAGAGCCTCTCGAACCTCATCCTGCTGAAGAGAGCGTGAGAGGAACGTGCAGAGAGACACGCTGACACCCCTCCTCCTCCTCCTCCTCTTCATCCTGCTGGTCTGCTCTCAGGTGTGAGAGTCTAAAGAGTGGAGATTTGCTTTAATAGTTTTTTTTTTTAATATCTCACACAATCACTTCATGTCCAGTGTCCAGTCTTCTGTGGTCATGGTTACGGTGAGCTGAGTTCAGTTGCTCTGAAAATGTTTACTTGTCCCTGTAAAATTCGGATACTTCACCTTTGACCCAATTCTTATAAATTCTATCATTTCGAACAGATGACTAAAAGATGACTTCAAAACATCGGAAAAGGTTAAAAATATCAAATAACACGACAGACAGACGCTTGAGTGGTCAGATGTGTGTAAGTAATGGCACCCTGCACTACACAGCAGCTGTTAATTAGAGAAGCCTCCGTTCACCATTTACCTAGCTACAGGTATGACGTCATTGACCCCGTGAACCCTATTGGACACCGCTGTGCACGCGGAGGCCGTTGGGTTAATATAAAGCACGCGAGGTGTCTCTGTAGCGCTTCACTCATTTTGGCGCGCGCGTGTTTCGTTCTTGGTCAGTCACGGCGCGCGTGAACTCCAAAGTATTACGCAAGAACTCTTTGTACCTGGTGTTCACTCAGTGCTCACCGTCGTGGCGTAATGACGTCATTGTCGCTGTCGGTCCCGGAGCGGCGCGCGGCGCGGATCGTGTTCCTGGGCGCTGCGGGAGTGGGAAAGACGGCGCTGATCGCGCGCTTCCTGCACGACCGCTTCGAGCCGCGGCACGCGCGCACCGTGGAGGAGCTGCACGCGCTCGAGTGCGACCTGGACGGCGACGCGCAGCTTCGCCTGGAAATGCTGGACACAAGCGGCAGCTACGCGTTCCCGGCCATGCGCGCGCTGCGCATTCGCACCGGCGACGCCTTTGCGCTCGTGTACTCGGCGCGCGATCGCGGCTCGCTCGAGGAGGCGCGGCGCCTGCGCGACGAGATCCTTGAGATCAAGGGCGACGCGTTCGACGCCATCACCGTGGTGGAGAGCAAGTCGGACCTGGCGAACCGGAGCCGCGCCGAGAACGCGCGTGCCATGCGCGCCGTGGAGCTGGAGTGGCGCGCGGGGTTTGTGAGCGCGTCCGCGCTCACCGGCGAGAATGTCGCCGCGGTGTTCCGAGAACTGCTCGCGCGAGCCGACCTGCCCAGTCGCGTGAGCCCGGCGCTGCGCAGGCGCAGACAGATGTACTCGAGAAACTGTGGCGATGAGAAAACAAAAATGAGAAAAAACAACAGCTGCATTCTGTCTTAGACCAAAACCTTCAGCATTAAACTGCAATAAACACCACACTGACTCACTTCCGGTGTTGCAGCCTTTATTCTGACCTCTGACCTTCCGAAACCACTGGGTTTTGGACCTTTATGTGCCAGTGTTACAGAACTGTTTACACAGTCATGTGGAAGTTTGAAGAAATAAACAGTAAATAATGTGAAAGTGAAATGTTGTGTTTCGGTGGAGGAATAAACACTTTTATACCTTTCTCTGGTTTTTGCTGATTCTTTGGGAAATCTGAAAGTTCCAGCTTCACCTCTATCTGTTACATGGTGCTGACAAACACACACACACACACACACATTTCACCACACTAAAAACTTCACCAGATCAACAATTACATTTTTATTTACAGGAGATGAATGAATATTTTCTGACCAATCAGAAAGGAGAATTCACAGTGGTGTTTAAATGCAGACTGATCTTCATCATCATCATCATCATCACAATCCTCCTACACCTTAAAAACTCTACACATAATACTCTCATTGTGCTTTTTGTTGTATTTACACTGAGAGAAATCTCTCTGTTCATAAATGTGCTTCCAAACTGAAAAAAAACTACACCATTAAACTCAGTTAGACTTTAAAATGTTAAATTATTTCTCAACATAACACTTTTACATTACGGACATTGTGTGTACAGCAGCACAATGGTGTCAATTTTTATGAAACTGTCAAGTGAAGCTAAATTAAATAGCAGTGTGTGTGTGTGTGTGTGTGTGTGTGTGTGTGTGTGTGTGCGTGTGTGTGTGTGTGTGTGTGTGTGTGTGTGTGTGTGTGTGCGTGTGTGTGTGTGCGTGCTGTCTCCATTCAGCCCACCTTTTTTCTCCTGCACTAAAATTACTTCCTTCAAAAGCAATCCATTTCAGAGCTGATTGTGATGAGTACCTGATTATTTCAGTACATAATGTGTGTGTGTGTGTGTATGTGTGTGGATAGAGAGGAATCATGAGCTCTGAAGTGGTGAGAGATAAAACAGGCTCATGACATTGCTCCTTATCCTCTAAACATTCTGTCACACACATCCTCCCTCATCCTCCTCACCTTCCTCCTCACAACCAGGACAACTCTTTGTCGGTGTCTGTAAACAAAACCATAAACAGTTAGATTTTACACCCCCAGGTGAACCGCACAGCGCCAGGGGATCATCAGGTCTATGAATTAGGTCTGATGCTGTAAAGAAGCACTGAATCCAAGAGATTATCTGGAGTGATTCCTCAGAGCGTTCTGATTGGACATGAGCTCACATCTTTCATTCTGACCTGCAGTGAATCCTGCAAAAATGGAAGAAACACCTACAAGTTAACATGGTTTCATCTTCGCCCATCATCGTGCCATGCCCACAAGTGACATGAGTGACTCCGCCCTCACTGTATCCGTCGTCATCAGTGACTTCTTGCTTGAAAACATACAAAAGAGAGAGCTGAATGTTGCAGGAAATGTTTCACTTATTTTACATCATGACCCTCATCTGCTACCGTCTTTATAAAATGCTATTTGTATTAAGGTGCCAGATGTTCGGAGACATGACACGTGATAAAGCAAATACAAAACAAATGTTAGCTAGTATTCAGGAAAAAAACTGCAGTTATATGTCATTATTTCTAGATCTGTCATCTCGTCTTAGCAGAAATCGTCTGGTTGGTTCCTCACAATGAGGCTCGAGCTCAAAACCTTTCATGAGCTGGTGGTTGTCTGAATTGTTAATGATATCTTTACACCACAGATGTTCTTTTTCTGTTTGTCTTACAGCTGCTGTAACATAAGTGATAACACAAAGTTGTGCCTTATTTGATATCATAAAAGCACACAGTCTGAACAGAGAAGTTATACATACAAGATAGAAAGAAAAACACCTACATACATCTCATGTATGAGTGAGTTTGGTGTGGAGGAACGTGACTGACCTGCATAGAGTCCTGACCTCAAATGCACTCACAAATGTGCTTCTATAGGAATGCTCAAAAATTCCCATAAACACACTCCTAAACCTTGTGGAAAGCCTTCCCAGAAGAGTTGAAGCTGTTATAGCTGCAAAGGGCGGGACAACTCCATATTACATTCATGTGCATGGAAAGGCAGACGTCCCAAAACTTTTGGTCTGGCTCACAGTCTCCACTCTAATTCATCCCAAAGGTGTTCTATGGGGTTGAGGTCAGGACTCTGTGCAGGACAGTCAAGTTCCTCCACACCAAACTCACTCATCCAGTTGTCCAAAATGTCTTGGTATGAAGCTGAAGCATTAAGAGTTCCTTTCACTGGAACTAAAGGGCCGAGCCCAACCCCTGAAAAACAACACCTGAACAACTCCTGAAATTTGGAGGGGTGTCCCAATACTTTTGGCAGCATAGTGTGTGTAATGTGAAGTGATTTTTGATCTTCTGTAGACGATGTGAGCAGCCATGCAGACCGACATCATGGTGAAACCTTCAGCATTTTCTAAAATCCAAGAATCCAAGTTCTCAGAGTTCTGACTGTTCTGCTTTAGCCGAGTGTGACATTACTGACATGTCTATTTAACATAAATATGTATGGAAGGAGTCTTCATGGCATTTTTATTTATTTATTTATTTTATTTATTTATTTATTTATTTTGGGGGGGGGGGCTGGTAACGGAATGAATGTGTCTAACTGATATACTGTATGTGAGAAACAGGAAGCTGTCTTGTGGACCTTTAACAATTTTAAATTATTAAGTAAAGCATTAATTCATTAACAAATAAAATATGTAAATGTTCATAAATAAGTTGAAGAATAATGCAACACTTTCATGTGTAGTGCTAATTTTAATATATATATATATATATATATATATATATATATATATATATATATATATATATATATATATATATATATATATATATAAAAAACCCTAATCGAGTCCATTCTACAGCGTGAGCTCAGGACTTTTAATATGAAGTCTCCATCGGCGCCATTTTATCCCACGATCCTTTGCCGAACTCGCCTGGAATTTCAAATTAGGTGAACCAATCAGAAGCATCGGCAAGGAGCGAGCCAATCACAGGCGGCGCTACTGTGAGAGCCAATCAGAGACGGCGCCAACGAACAGGGCAGAATTTAAAAATGATGCAGTAGCTCCAGTGTCAGAGTGAAGCGTCAGGAGGAAGCACACTACTCTGTTTTATTGTTTTGCACCTTTATTATTATTTTTTATTTAAATATAAGCAGAGGTGGAGTTATGTTAGTGTGGGTCTTCGTGGTTTAGGGTTGTAGGTGTGTATATATGTATATTTGTTTAGATAATAGCGTTTCAGTTGAAGTTTTTATTCGAAATCCAGTCCCTCTGACGCTGCTGTAGATCTCTGAGCGCTTTATTTCTACATTTATATCGAGAAAAGGAAACATGAGCGCTGGCATGGCGAAGGCGGTGAAGCCTTCCTCACACGTCGACCCCAAGTCTGCTCCTCTGAAGGAGATCCCAGACATCCTGGTGGATCCGCGGACCATGAAGCGCTACATGAGGGGACGCTTCCTGGGCAAGGGCGGCTTCGCCAAGTGCTACGAGATCACCGACATGGACACGAAGGAGGTGTTCGCCGGGAAAGTGGTGCCCAAGTCGCTGCTGATGAAGCCGCACCAGAAGGAGAAGATGAGCACGGAGATCGCCATCCACAAGAGCCTGGACAACCCGCACGTCGTGGGCTTCCACGGCTTCTTCGAGGACGACGACTTCGTGTTCGTGGTGCTGGAGATCTGCAGGAGAAGGGTGAGCTCTCCACCTGACCAGTCCTCAACGCCTCCATGTTAAACCCCTAGTGCACTATAATATCAGTGTTCCAGCCCTGTGGGGTTATTAATCTTCACGTTTAGAGCTCGTGTATCTCTTTAAAACACGCTTCATGAAGGATATCACTCATGGTTATTTTGTAAAAACACATTCAGTGTGTTCACACAGCCTATCCTTTTCCAGAATGCTCAGCAGTTATGTTAGCTTTTCTCGCTAGCCTCTAGCTAGCCCCAACGGTCGAACTCCTGAGCCACAGCTAGCTACCTAACGCTAAACACCGAACAACATGAATATAAGAATCATTTATTATTAAATAATTTCATTGTTGTTTTCTTACATCAAGTAGGTTAACCAGTTTGTATTGTGCATTTATTTTATTTTTTTCTCCCCAATTTGGAGTATGTTTAAAACTTTTTCTTGCACCGGAGCGTCCGTGTGGATTTTAAACGGCCGGACGTGACGTCACTGCAGCCAGCGTTTGAATGGCGTAAACACGTATATAAAAACTGAATTATTTTCTCTTTTTTTGCTTACGTGTAATTTCTATCTAATTTTTATGGATATATTTTTAATGTATTAAAAGCTGTGTCTGAAAATGTAATTTATTTCTGTGACGTCATATCAGAGTTTTTAAGTAGGTTTTATTTGAGTTGTGAAATGTTTGTTTATTTTTTCCCTCTCTTCTGCTGTCTCAACCTTTTTTTGTAATCAATATCAAGAAAGAAAGGGAAAATACACGTTTTTTAGTGTACAGTTTGGTTGAACCGTCTGATCCTTGTAGTGATCTGATCTTTCCACATCATGTTTGACTTTGTTTGTTCTTCCAGTCTCTTCTGGAGCTTCACAAGCGCAGGAAGGCCGTGACGGAGCCCGAGGCCAGATACTTCATGCGGCAGACCATCCAGGGTGTCCACTACCTCCACAGCAACAGAGTCATCCACCGTGACCTCAAACTGGGCAACCTGTTCCTGAACGATGACATGGAGGTCAAGATTGGTGAGCATCCTTTGTGTTCAGACTGAAATAAACAAGATTCCTGTAGATCTGGAGCTCCGGTATCATCTCAGTTATATTCTGTACATGGGCATCTCACAAATCCGCACTAAACCAAAATGACATCAAGGAAATATGAGCTAGAAATTCTCCTTAACTTAACAGCAATTCAAGTCTGACTTTTCTGACCAATCAGTTTGGAGAGTTAGATGGTGCTGCGCTAGATATCTAGGCGTCCATTGTCGAACGTCTAGACGTCTAGACTAGACGTCTAGGTGTCTAGACATCCACAGTCGAACGTCAAATGCAGAAATATTTCCACTCCCTAAACCTCTCGTCCCCCCAGGTGACTTCGGTTTGGCCACCAAGATCGAGTTTGATGGCGAGAGGAAGAAGACGCTGTGCGGAACGCCCAACTACATCGCCCCCGAGGTGCTGTGCAAGAAGGGTCACAGTTTCGAGGTGGACGTCTGGTCACTGGGCTGCATTCTGTATGTATTGCTAATGCTGCTGTCTACTGACATTGTTTAGAGGATCGATCAGGAAATGGTTTCTGATTGAGCGCGCTCTGTCGGACGTTAGGTACACGCTGCTGGTGGGGAAGCCGCCGTTCGAGACGTCGTGTCTGAAGGAGACGTACGTTCGCATCAAAAAGAACGAGTACACCATCCCCAGGGTGAGCCGTGTGGAGCAGACTTCAACATCTTTAGGGTTTCAGTTCTCTTTATTAATCTACTGAGTTCTTTTTATTGTGATTTATTTGAAATGTCCCTCACTTTCTCCCTCTGTAGCACATTAACCCCGTGGCTACGGCACTAATCAGGCGGATGCTGCACGCTGACCCCACGCTCCGCCCCTCCGTCGCCGACCTGCTCTCAGATGAGTTCTTCACATCGGGTTATGTTCCACTGAGACTCCCAACGTCCTGTCTCACTGTCCCTCCCAGGTTCTCCATCGCCCCCTCCAGCCTGGAGGCCGGCCTGCACCGCAAACCCCTCTCTGCTTTTAATAAAGGTACACACACACACACACACACACAGGCTTGCTCCTGCTTCTTGAGTGTATCTCTGAGCTTGAGCCTGAAGCGAGTGGTGTTGTGATTTATTTCCAGAAACTGACAGTCCCATTGAGAAAATGGGGAAGGTGGAACAGCCGCTGAAAGATGAGCCCCTGCAAAGGTCAGATTTTTGCAGGTTTCTGCGTTTCCTTTTATTTATTTTTGCTCAGCGCCTCTGTTTTCGTTCAAGCGTTCCGAATGCCTCTGAATCTGATCCTAACCCGGTTCTCCTGCTTCAGAGACGGATCCGAACAGCCAGACTGCCACCTGGCCGACATGCTGCAGCAGCTGACCAGCCTGAACGCAGCCAGACCGTCTGCGCGAGAGTTCGTACGGCAAGGTAACGTCTTCAACGTGTCAGCAAAGTTCTTTAGTGTTGTGCTGAAATGTTTTTCTGTGTATCTGTGTGTGCACTGACCAACACCTCTGTTCATTTCTAACAGAGGAAGCGGAGGACCCAGCCTGCATCCCCATCTTCTGGATCAGCAAATGGGTTGATTACTCTGATAAATATGGCCTAGGTAAACACACACACACACACACACATTGTACTAATCTGTATCAAGACTCTGAATCTCCTGGAGCTTTTACCATAACTGATTCAGAATCATAACGGAATCGATTTATTTAATCGAACCAGAAGAACGTGTCTGGGGTTTATGTAGGCCTTGAGCTCCTTGTAAAACTTTCCTCAGACACGTTTCTGACTGGACAAACTACACTGTTTATGTACAAGTCATACGCATCAGCTGAAGAGAGAAGATGGAGCTGGTGCTCAGGAAACTATCAGATGATAGAAGTGGTGAAGTAGTAATATTGAGCCATAAGACATTTGACTCGCTGACCACAGCGAACTGATTCAGAGTCGTTTAACAAGACCACCTCGCTCAGAAGCTCTCGTACTGGAGCGTGTTCTGGTCTGATTAAAGAACACACTGATTTGGTGCCTGGTGTCTTCTCCCCCACTGCAGGGTATCAGCTGTGTGATAACAGTGTGGGAGTTTTGTTCAACGACTCCACCCGTTTGATCATGTACGATGACGGAGACAGCCTGCAGTACATCGACCGCGTTGGGGCGGAGTCTTACCTCAACGTGCGCTCCTACCCCGCTGCTCTCACCAAGAAGGTACGCTGTGTGCTCCAGCATGTGCTGTTAGAGGAAAATAATCCCATCATGCCACAGTCACTGACTAATTTCCTGTAACGGCACACACCCGAGTCATTTATTCCTTACCGAATTCACACACGCTGTTCTTTAAACGCCGTTGTTCCACCCTCTGCCCTTTAGATCACTCTGCTGAAGTATTTCAGGAACTACATGAGCGAGCACTTGTTGAAGGCGGGTGCTAACATCACGCCGCGTGACGGAGACGAGCTCACACGCCTGCCCTACCTGCGCCACTGGTTCCGCACGAAGAGCGCCATCGTGCTCCACCTGAGCAACGGCACCATGCAGATCAACTTCTTCCAGGTTTGTGCTGCAGTCATGTCATTCATGGGGGTGATGTAGTTTCAAATCGGCACTAACGTATGATTCAGTACAACCCTAAATCACCACTATTGATTTCATTCGCCTCGTTTTAGCTCCAATATTAATTCAGTAGACCCTCAATTCATGAGAGTTGCTTTAATTTAGCACAGATTCATTAAAACCTTGAAACCATTGCTGATATGATTCATTTTGGTTTAATACACCCTCAGTTCAGCCCTGATCCAATATGATTTGAATTGATTCAGTACTGATGTGATTCAGAGTTAATGTGCTTTGATGTCAGTTTTGTCTCTAATAAATTCAGAACATTTCATCACTCTTTTTTTTTTCTTGGAGAAGGTTTGCTACATGAATTCTCTCTCAAATGTTTTGTTCCCCTCATGTTAAATCTGTTTCTGTCCCTGTGGTTGTAGGACCACACCAAGCTAATCCTGTGTCCCCTGATGGGTGCCGTGACGTACATCAACGAGCGCCGTGACTTCTGTACCTATAAGATGAGTCTGATCGAGGAGTACGGCTGCTGTAAGGAACTGGCCTCGCGCCTGCGCTACGCCCACACCATGGTGGAGAAACTCCTGGCCTCTAAAAGCACCACCACGTCGTCCGGCCGCTAGTCCACCATCGCACCGTGTGGTCAGACACTCGGTCAGGAACTCTCATGTGACTGAACCCTCCAAACTGTACACTTTCCTCTGTCTCTCTCCTTTTTTTTTTAAACTCCTGAGGAGAGAAAGCTCAATGTGAACATCATCTTCCTCGTCTGCTGTATCATGTAAATTCTTCTCTCTTCGCTCTGTTTAAATGTGGTGTTTTTTTCTTTCTGTATTTTCTAAAAAGCTGTTTCCCTTTCGTCTGTCTGTTTTTATAAAAGCTTTTATGGCTTTATGCTTTAAATGGAATTGTATGAAACTTGAGTATTCAATTTAATAAAAGCTCATTTTTGGTGAAATATCTTGGTATATTGAGTTATTAGCTTAATGTTCAACACTTTGATACTGAGTTGTTGGTGGTTTTTTTTTTGTTTGTTTTTTTTTTTTACACCCAATTTAGATTTTGTCTGTTTCCTTTCCCCTCACTCACTTCCCAATCCCTGATTTGTGTAAAGTTTAAAGATTACTGTTCATCAGACACATCACCATCCTCACAGTCTAATCTCAGCTGCATGTCGAACACCAGGAGCTGAAATGGGTTTCATTAGAAATGAAAGTGTTGTACTTCAACTACACTATATTGCCAAAAGTTTTGGGACACCCCTCCAGATCATTGAGTTCAGGAGTTGTTTTTCAGGGGTTGGGCTCCGCCCCTTAGTTCCAGTGAAAGGAACTCTTAATGCTTCAGCTTCATACCAAGACATTTTGGACAATTTCATGCTCTTTGTGGGAACAGTTTGGGGATGACCCCTTCCTGTTCCAACATGACTGCACACCAGTGACCAAAGCAAGGTCCATAAAGACATGGGTGAGTGAGTTTGGTGTGGAGGAACTTGACTGGCCTGCACAGAGTCCTGACCTCAACCCCATAGAACACCTTTGGGATGAATTAGAGCGGAGACTGTGATCCAGACCTTCTCGTCCAACAGTTGGGCGGGACAACTCCATGTTACATTCATGTGCAGGTAAAGGCAGACGTCCAAAAACTTTTGGTCTGGCTCGCAGTCTCCGCTCTAATTCATCACAAAGGTGTTCTATGGGGTTTAGGTCAGGACTCTGTGGTATGAAGCTGAAGCATTAAGAGTTCCTTTCACTGGAACTAAGGGGCCGAGTCCAACACCTGAACTCAGTGATTTAGAGGGGTGTCCCAAAACTTTTGGCAATATAGTGTACTATAAATGTGAGTTTACACTTCAGCTAGAGGATTTATTTAGATGAGTGAGAACACTTTAACTGGAATAAAGAATTGTACAATCTTCTAAAAGGGTGAGATTTATTTTCCAGCTAGAAGAAATCTCCTTCAATGCCACAGCAGTGTTAAAAATCAGAACTTTACTTCATGTAACTGAAATAATAAATAAACCCAGAGGAGGGATGAGTACACCAGTCATTTACATCCACCTCTCATTTCTGTCTCTGTAGAAAATCATGACAGGAACACATTTTAGACTTCAGGTTATTTTAAAGTGGTTAAACTGGACTGATTCTGGTGTGAGTGATTTGGATCAGAACACAGAGGAAAGACTCAACAGAAAATATACATCTCCTTATATTTAGCTTTTAAAGCTCGACATGGACTGGCAGCACTTCGGGTTTCCAGTAACACCTCGTAAAAATGCCTGTAAAAAAAAACTTAAGCGGTATAAAATACTGAGCAATTACAAAATCCGCAGGTGAATTCTGAGGTGTTTAAAATACGTTAATAAACAGTGTGTGTGTGTGTGTGTGTGTGTGTGTGTGTGTGTGTGTGTGTAAGAGCCTGTGGTGCTACAGTACCTTGCGTAAGCACTTTCCCTCTTTTGTGCTAATTAGTAAAATGCAGCCGTGAGCGAGGTTCAACCCCAACCCCAACCCCAACAAGCTCCAGGCTGTAATGCCCCTCAGGGGGGTGAATACTCATGCAAAGGAACTGTAAATAATAACTAAACAAGTTAAACCAACAGGAAACAGACTCTCCCAGTGCTGCAGGTCATTTCTACTGAAAGTAAAAACATTGTTAAGAGCTTTGATAAAGATTGTGGTGAAGTGTGGGCCGTGAAGGATGAAGAGCAAATCAAACAGAAACAGTCAGAATTTCAGAACTGGTCAAGAAGCAACAGCAGACACTCGAGGTGACACCACCATCTCCACCACCTTCTCCACCTTCATCACCACCTCCACCATCTCCACAGTCATCACAACCTCCACCATCACCACCACCATCTCCACAGTCATCACCACCATCTCCACCTTCATCACCACCATCATCTCCACCATCACCACCTCCACCTTCATCACCGCCTCCACCATCACCTCCACCATCTCCACAGTCATCACCACCACCTCCACCATCTCCACAGTGATCACCACCACCTCCACCTCCACCATCTCCACAGTCATCACCACCACCTCCACCATCTCCACAGTCATCACCACCACCTCCACCATCTCCACAGTCATCACCACCACCTCCACCATCTCCACAGTCATCACCACCACCTCCACCACCATCTCCACAGTCATCACCACCACCTCCACCATCTCCACAGTCATCACCACCACCTCCACCATCTCCACAGTCATCACCACCACCTCCACCATCTCCACAGTCATCACCACCACCTCCACCATCTCCACCACCATCTCCACAGTCATCACCACCACCTCCACCATCTCCACAGTCATCACCACCACCTCCACCATCTCCACCACCATCTCCACAGTCATCACCACCACCTCCACCATCTCCACAGTCATCACCACCACCTCCACCATCTCCACAGTCATCACCACCACCTCCACCATCACCACCACCTCCACCATCACCACCACCACCACGCTTCAGCTCCGAGTTTCTGACAAACACCAGCGACTGTTTCAGGTTAATAAGCTAAATATTTCTGGTTTGTCTCCCAGCTTTTAGTCAGACTCACTGTCCTGTAGCACTGTGTGTGTGTGTGTGTGTGTGTGTTTATCTGAGTGATGGAGACAATCACAGTTTTCAGGATGTTCACGTCTGGTTGGTGTTTAATAAAACGGGGTGTGAATGATTTCGTGTGAACACCTTTAGATTAAGCCACGCCCACTCTGACCTCCACAAAGACAAAATGGCGACTGAAGAGCGAGAAAGATTCCAGTAATCTCCCTACTGCAGCACCACACACACACACACACTCTTCCTCCTTTCACAGGGTGCCATTACTTTCCTGATTGAACAGCTAGTTTGTATTTTTATGAATTTATCGATTTGTTTTCTTTTAAAACAGTGTGTGTGAGATACTGAAGTAAATGAATGTTACTGTGTCAGTGTGATCTGTGTATAAGATCGTATTCAGGTGTTTCCCGATTACATTTGAAAGAATTGTGTAAATAATCTTGAGAAGGATTTATAGATGAATTTGTTTTTGGGATAAAACTAAATGATTCTCGTAACAGCTAGCTCTTCCAGTCAAGGTCAGGGTCCAGTCAAGGTCAGGGTCTAGCGGCGATTAAAACAAACAAGCTGTGTCTTTTCATCAAACCTCCTTCGTTCCTGTCAGGGATTTAGGGTGTAAACCCTCAGAGAGCTGTTTCCCTGTGATTACAGCGAAGCAACAGAACACACACTCCTGCTGAACAACCACAACAGCTGAAGCTTCTTACTGTCCACTTCACAGCTCTAAAGGCTTAATAAGCTTAAACCAAACCACTGCTTAGACCACCAAGCGGTCATCATTCAGAGCATCAGGACTGGCCTCCTGAAGAAAAACAATACTAAAAAGCTGGACGTTATGGACGAGGACATCAGCAGTTCCACTGGAGACAGCAGCGTTTTCCTGAAAGTCTTCCGGATCCATGAGTTAGTGTCTGTCCCAGCATTCTGAAAAATCCTGAATGAACCCCGTGGTGTTCTGCTTTACATCTTCACCTGCAGTATGGCTGGGGATTAGTTCAGTGTGTGTGTGTGTGTGATTAGTTGTGGTAATAAGGGTGGAACAGTCTCTCAGAGGTGCAGATGCTCAGTGCAGTGTGTGTGTGCAGAAGTAACCGCGGGAAGCGTGAGGTGAAGTACGCCACAAAGCCTTCTGGGACTTCACCCAGCGTCGCCTGGACCTCAGGGGGGAGTTCATGATAATGATGCTTCTGAAACACACACACACACACACACACACACACAGGTTTTAATTGGTTAAGGTGACCAAACTGGAAACACAGTACAAGTGAGATGAGATAAATATTTTTATATTAAACATATTAAACAATAATAATTTAGCATTTTTATAGTTTTATATGTTATTATTAGAGGTCAAGCACTGAAGGTGAATGTGTGTTTTCTTTTTCTTCTACATATTATTTATAAAATAATAAACAATAATAATGGAATGATTAAAGAATAATATTTTAAGCTTAATTAATGTTGAAAAACGCACTAATAGTAAAAATTTATTATGTGTAATATCAGTATATTTACACCAATCAGCCATATCATTATGACCACCTGCCTAATATTGTGTTGGTCCTCCTTTTTCTGCCAAAACAGCCCTGACCCGTCCTGCACTGTGTATTCTGGCCCCTTTCTATCAGAACCAGCATTAACTTCTTCAGCAGTTTGATCAACAGTAGCTCGTCTGTTGGATCGGATCACACGGGCCAGCCTTCTCTCCCCACGTGCATCAATGAGCCTTGACCACCCATGACCCTGTCACCACTTCACCACTGTTCCTTCCTTGGACCACTTGTGATAGATACTGACCACTGCAGACCGGGAACACCCCACAAGAGCTGCAGTTTTGGAGATGTTCTGATCCAGTGGTCTAGCCATCACAATTTGGCCCTTTTGGTCAAACTCACTCAAATCCTTACACTTGTCCATTTTTCCTGCTTCTAACATCAACTTTGAGGACAAAAAGTTGACTTGCTGCCTAATATATCCCACCCACTAACAGGGGCCATGATGAGGAGATACTCAGTCTTATTCACTTCACCGGTCAGTGGTCAGAGAGTTATGACTGATCGGTGTACAAGTGTACTTATTAAAATGATTTAATCTTGATAATATGATAATAATAATAATAAAAAGGAAACACTCACTTTATTTCTCATGGCTCTGAGCAGGTCTCTGACCGAGTTTCCTTTATATGTGCGGAACTTCCTCAGATCTGACAGAACAGAACAGAGAGAGCGGAGAGTGAGAGGAAATCATTTCTCTTCTATAACTCACACTGAGAGTGAAGATCGTCTGCAGAGAGAAGCGGAGATCCAGCGCTCAGAGCAAACAGAGGATTATATATTGAGCAGAGACAGGAAGCATTCGGGTGAGATGTGACAAATCATCTTATTATTATTAATGTTATTATTGTGTGGATTTTCTCTCGCTCTCACACCGACACCTGGATGATTCAGAGATCTGATCTCCTCCTGCACAGGTATCCAATCTCCTCTCAGCTCATGAGGGTGAGGTTGTCACAGGTCTCAGTGAAATGGTGTGGTGTAGAGTGGAAAAACATGGCTGCAGTTCCACTAACCGGCCTGTAGGGGCGCTGAGATGTGCATCCTCCAGTTGGTTCTGACCACTGATCGGCCCGACGTCTCCAAACGGACCACAATAGCGCTCTCTGCTGGTTCTTTTTCTATACGATCACTGACATCCTACAACACACACACACACACCACCAAATAGTAGAATAATTGTATCACATGATTAATTTTCTGTTAATTTTCTCACATTCACTGTTCACTTTTTAAACCTGTTTAACAAACACACTATTTTTTTACTTTACAAACCTGAAAGAACTGGAGCTGTTTGTCCGGCCTCCAAAAAAACGGGTGTTTCAGGACGGAGGCGGTGGAGGGGCGGGACTCCTGATCTGAGCTGATCATCATCTCTATCAAATCTCTGGCAATGACGTCCTCTACAATCACACAAACACAACAACAACAACAAGACACGAGCCTCAAACACTTTATCAAACTCAGCCACCATTCTGTTGATTTGCTGCGCTGTTTGTGGGCGTGGCTAAATCTGTACGTTGCATTGACATGCTAGTTATTTACAGCTGATCGGTGTTTATTAGTAGGAACACAAACTCGAGTAGAAACTTTTATAAATCTGGTGAATTTTTACTGTGGTGTTTTGTGGATTGTATATTATTCAAGAGGAACAAATGTGATAAGTTTAAATAAAGGATGTAATCAAACAAACACACACACACACACACACACACACCGTGTATATCCTCCATGAAATTCTCCAGACTGTACACTCCACAGAGGATGTTAGCTTGGCGACGTAACGTGTCCCCGAACGGATGCTGTCCTCTGGATATGACGTAATAAAACAGACAGCCTGCTGAGAAAATGTCCACTGCACTCGTCTGGACAACACACACACACACACACACACACAGATTATAATTATTACATTATTTCCTTCAGGTTTACTGTATACATAAAGATTAAGACACACTGGGGAACACTGATAAAGAAAAATAATCAACAGCAGGATGGTGTGATGAAACACAGACACTGGTACTATGCCACAGTTAACATCAAAATGTTTTATTACTTTTATACCACAGCATATTGCCAACAACTGTGTTATAACTGTCTACAGGGTACAGCTGATTATTATTGTCCTGATCGTACAGGGTTTCCCTTCTCGTCACCCATGAGTAATTCCGGAGCGATCCAGCCTTCCGTTCCCGGGATTCCGGAGCGCAGGCTGAAACTGTGCCGACCGTCCGGAAGTTTTTTACACAACCCGAAATCAGAGATCACGGCTCGCACTCGGCCGAGCGCTCCCGGAGCCGAGAGGAGAATATTACGAGGCTTCAGGTCTCTGTGGACTGAAAAAAAACCATGAAGAGAAAGAAATAAAACTGCAGATTATAAACATACACAAGAGTTCATAATGCCGTAATGATAAACCTGTCAACCTGTCTGTCTGTCTATCTGTCTGTCTATCTATCTATCTATCTATCTATCTATCTATCTATCTATCTATCTATCTATCTATCTATCTACCTACCTGTCTTTCTGTCTGTCTGTCTGTCTATCTATCTATCTATCTATCTATCTATCTATCTATCTGTCTGTCTGTCTGTCTATCTATCTGTCTGTCTGTATGT